>NW_026878331.1:0-10581 GCF_032173495.1 Musca vetustissima | reverse complement strand
TCATGTTAAATTTTAAACAAAGTACAGGTCGCAATTTTTAATTCGAATTGGATGAAATTTGGCACAGCTCATTCATTTGGGCCAAGGACGATCCCAATTAAAATTGGGAAAAATAGGTTCATATTTAGATATAGCTCCCATATATATTTTCGTTTCCTGAAAATCGGTTCAGATTTAGATATAGCTCCCATATATATTTTCGTCCGATTAAAGGTAAATGGTGCAACAAAGTCCCTAAATATTCTTCAATTGGCACGAAATTTGGCACAGCGTACTGAATTAAGCCTGGAATGATGTGTGTTAAGGTAAATGGTGTACCAAAGTTCCTATATATGTTTCTATTTTCACGAAATTTGGTACTGCGTAATGAATTTGGTCTAGAATGATGTGTGTCAAGTTTGCTGAAAATCGGTTCAAATTTGGATATTACTCCCATATATATTTTCGTCCGATTTTATGTAAATGGTGCACCAAAGTCCCTAAATATCTTTCGATTTGCACGAAATTTGGCACAGCGTACTGAATTAAGTCTAGAACGATGTGTGTTAAATTTCGTGAAAATCGGTTCAGATTTTGATATAGCTCCCACATATATTTTCGTCCGATTTAAGGTAAAGAGTGTACCAAAGTCCCTATATATCTTTCGATTTGCACGAAATTTGTCACAAAATCCACGCCTGATATAGGTCTCTTAAAAATTATTTAAAAAATCCACGCCTTATATAGGTCTCTTAAAAATTAATTGAAGTTGTCCACGCCTTATGTGGGTCTCTGAAAAAAAATATTCCAAAAATCCTCGCCTAATGTGGGTCTCTGAAAAATTTATTTTACAAATTCACGCTTTATGTAGGTCTCTGAAGAAATTATTCTATAAATCCACGTCTTTTGAAAATTGTTATTTTATGTTTGTTCCGAAACTTTGAATTCAGCAAAATATACATACGCCTTTTCAAAACTTCGATATACGTTAAGACAATTTCTAGTACCCATTTAATTTATATCTTTATGCATTATCTATGACCTGATTTAAAATTTATTTTTATTTTTTTAAATAACTTCAAAACGCTTTCTTATCCATCACTCGAGATTACTCTCTCTTTTTCTATATAATTCAATCGAATTATTGAAATAAGCTAATTAAAACTTTTCACTTTTCTTTTATTTGCAGATATTTATTCAAGCAAATCAACAAAAAATAAAAATACATAAAAAAATTGTCATAAACTTTTATTGCTCAGCTCTGAGAAGTACATCAAAATATACTCAAAATTCTTTGGGAAAAAACACACAGAAACAACAAAAACAAAATAAATAGTAAAATCAAATCAACTTCAAAGTGAACTTAATCAAATTAATGGCATTTCCATAAGATGCTTAAAGTGCAGTGAATAAAAAAACGAACAACAACAACGACCAAATAAAGTCAACACAAAGGCTATATCAACAAGGATAAAATAAAGAGAGAAAAATTGAAGAAAAAATTGAAAGTAAGGGGAAAAATTATCAAAAATCAATAAAAACGAATCTGAAAGATTTTTACTAGGTTTGTGTGTGCAATAAATTGAAAAACCTTTAAAAAGAAATTTATTTAAGATGCTGAATAACACACACTTCAGTGAACTCCTTAGCAGAAGAAGTAAATCAAAGTAAATGAAACTGGCGAAGAAAAAATAAAAAAAAATTCCAGAGAAAATAGTGCAAAGAAAGTAATCCACAAAATTGTGTGTGTGAATAAAGAAAATCAAAAAAAAAGAAGAAGATGAAGTAACAAAATCTATTTACAATACAACACATGTGGTTTTATGCTATAAACCCCCAATGGTATTAGCAAACACAAAGAAGTGACCAAAACGTGAAAGCAAAAAAATAAATTAAATTGAAAACGAAAATTGTCAACTTTGAGTGAAAGAAAAAACAAAAAATAAAAAAGGAAATAAATTTTAACATTTGGAAAAAATTTACTAAGCTTCCAATTCAATGCAAGGCTCTCAGCTCCTTTGCCTTAAATATTGTCAATCCATTTGGCTTAACCACAAAATCCAACTCCAATAATTTAATAACAATAAATGCCAATGACCACCATGATATCAACAATTAATTCCATTTAAATATTTATACAAAATAATTAACAAAAGTTAGTTAAATAAAATACCAACATAATTTCTTCTACACACACACAAATACCACTCGCTCTCTTGCTTTCTCTCTCTCGCATCGAAAATTCCAAAATAATAAATATTTAAATATCCAATAAAAATAACAATAATAGAAAGGCCATTTGTGAATGCCATTATTTACACAAATTAAATCAAACATACTTGTACATATAAATATAACTAAATTATAATAAAACATGTTATATAATCAATAAAGTGAATAAACCACAAAAATTGTCTATGGTTTTGTGTCAAAGCATGTGTGTGTGTGTCTATGTGCATTCATAGTTGTGAACATACCCTGTGCTCTTTGATTAGTGTTTAATTAATTTTTAAATAGCATATATCTATGTGTGTGTGTGTGTGAGTGTCAATACATTTTCTGTGGCATATCCAATTAATTCATATATCAACAAATAATGCCCGCATAAAACTCCACACACACAAAAATAAAATAAATAAATTTACACAAATTGCCAAAAAAATTAAATTTTGCTGATGTAATTAATGAAAAGTTAAAAGTTCCATTAAAAATGTGCTAAGTGAAAAATAAAATAATAATAATTATTTGTAATAATAAATTCATATATATAGAAAAAAGCTTAATTAAGTGAAAATAATATAAGCATTAAATTCCAATTAAAATCTATGAATATTTAAAAGGAGAATATTAAACTGGAAATTGTTATGCCGCATGTCGGAAATTAAAAAAAAAGGTAAGTAAGAGTCATTTATAAACATTAAAAATAGGCAATATTTAAAAACGAAACAAGTGAAAAAGCTTTAAGTTCGGCCGAACTTTGGAGACCCTCCACCATAAATATACTGGCAGGTACTTGAAATGAAAATATAGGGAAAACCCCAAAAACTGGACCTATACCGACATTTCTACAAACCGATTATGTAAACAATAATACAAATTTCAGAATTTTTTAGTGGATAATTATAACCTCAGCTTTATGGCTAATGAGGGTGTATACACTTTGACATGGTGAAAATGTGCCTCATGGAAATATTGATTCTAAAACTCATGTTTCTTTGGACAAAATTTGTTTCCGAAAATTTTGATTTTATCCAAACTTTGCCCATCTTATTATTTCTTCCAAACTTAGTTCAAGTTCGAAGATAGGGAATATCTTATTTGGTCCCAAATATATAAACTAAAAATTATAAATATCGGTCCACTTCTTCTGGTACCTCCCATACAGGAACTAGGCCTAAATGCGGGTTATAGTTCATATATATTTCATTATCGAAACTTACGTTCTAGTTTTTTATCTCGATATCCTCCGCCGAAGAAATGATTACAACAGAGTCTTAGAACCAAACCCAAAACGCGGAACAACAACTATTTTAATATAAAAACCAGTAAGGAAAGTAGTAAAGTCGGACGGGGCCGACTATATGATACCCTTCACCACTATGGGTATATTGAACAGGACTATTAACATGAACTTGGATGAAATAAAATATGTGATATTTATCTAAATGTGAATCTACCTAGATCTATCCATAAAGTATGTAAATCGACTTCAAACAAATACTGGGCTATGTCTGTACTTCTAGAAAACGCAACTACGTAATTCTATGCTCAATTTTGTAAGTTGTGCAAAATTTGATGTCAATCTGACTACATGAGGAGTTTGATGCCCAATTTACTTAACAGCGGGCGAAAATATATATGGAAGCTCTACCCAAATATTAAGCGATTTAAAACAAACATGTCACAGGTTAGGTTATAGTAATTTCAGAACGTTGTGTTCCTATCAGCCTATTGGTTCCTTGGTGTGTCACTTAAAATCCTTGGTGCGTTACTTAAAATCAATCTATAATAAAAGGGAGCTATATGTAAATCTGGACCGATTTTCACGCAAAAAAGCAGACATCACTCTAGGCTCAATTCAGTACGTTAAGCCAAATTTCGTGCTAATCGAAAGATATATAGCGACTTTGGTGCACCATTTACCTAAAATCGGGCGAACTATATATGGGAGCTATATCTAAATCTGAACCGATTTTCTCCAATTTCAATAGGTTTCGTCCTTGGGCCAACTAAATGAACTGTGCCAAATTTCATCCAAATCGGATCATAAATGCGACCTGTACTTTGTTAACAAAAATACATGGACGGACAGACGGACATGCGTAAATCGACTCAGAAAGTGATTCTATGCATATTCTCAAAAGGAACCATAGGTCTATCTCGATTCCTTTTGCCTGTTACAAACATATGCACAAAGACATAATACCCTGTACCACAGTGTGGTGAAGGGTATAAAGAGGGTTATATGGGGACTACCCCAAACAGGGGGGTAGTCCCCATAATACCCTGTACCACAGTGTGGTGAAGGGTATAAAGAGGGTTATATGGGGACTACCCCAAACAGGGGGCGAATACTAATAATTTTTGGTGGGGAGATTTCTTACCATATACGACTACAAAATACCAAATTGCAGCGAATTTGGCGGAAAAACGCTCTCAAGAACCCCAAAACACCGAAAATTGGGTTTAACCTTATATGGGGGCTATCCGAAAAAATTGACCTATATTTATAATTTTTAGTGTATTGTTTTGCTACCCAATAAGAACTCAAAGTACTAAATAACGTCCAAATCGATGAAAAAATGCGATAAAAACCCCCAAAATACTGAAAATTGGGGGGGTACCGTTATATGGGGGCTACCAGAAAAAGTGGACCGATATTTATAATTTTTAGTTTAGATATTTGGGACCAATTAAGGACCCAATTTCAAAGAATTCGGTTGAAAAACGCGCTCAAGAACCCCAAAATACCGAAAATTGGGGGGTAAACTTATATGGGGGCTACCAGAATAAGGACCCAAATAAGGACCCAATGTATAAAATTTCAGAGAATTCGGTTGAAAAAAGCACACTCAAGAACCCCAAAATACGGGAAATTGGGGGGTACCCTTATATGGGGGTTTACCTATATTCATAATTTTTGGTGGAGAGTTTTGGTACCTATCAAGAACTCAAAATACTTAATTACAGCCAATTTTTTTGGAGACATTTAGTACCCAATAAGAACTCAATGTATTAAATTTCAGCGTATTCGGTTGAAAAGCGCACTCAAGAACCCCAAAATACGGGAAATTGGGGGGTACCCTTATATGGGAGCTATGCAAAATTTCAGCACCCTATCTCAATTCCTTCAGAAGATAGCGTGATTACAACACATACATGGCTACGTAGTCTTAGAATTTTACCCTGATCAAGAATATATATACTTTATTGGGTCCGAAATGAATATTTCGATGTGTTACAAACAGAATGACAAAATTGATATACCCTCCATACTTAAAGATAAATAATAAACTTAATTGATAAATATTACCAGTGAGCGGAACACTACAGTATGACGGGGCCGACCTTACGCTACCCTACACAACTGCGGATTTTTATTCCGAGCCTGGGTAATATTTCGTTATAGTTGCACACTCTCACCAGATTAGAGGTCAACAGCCCCTCTTCCTTACACTGATATATTTTCCGAATATTACCAATATTTAGTACAGCCCTTCTAATAACGCTAAATATTAACCAATCTTTATCAAACAGTAGGGGTCTTCATTGGGCCGAACCCTTCCTACATGCAAAATTTTGGGAAGATTGGTCCATAACTGTGACATGTATCTTCTTTACAAATTATAATGGACAGACGGACGGACACACATGTCTAGATCGACTCAGCTAGTTGAGATATAACGATCGATATACATAAAGGTGGGTCCAGGACCAATACTTCGCGGCGTTACAAACTCTTGGGGCTGCACAAAGCTATAATACCCTGACAACATAGTTGTGTAGGGTATAAAAAGCAAAAATAAAATTTATTTAATATCTACTATAGCCTTCGATTTTTTAAAGAATATTTTTATACCCTTCACCACACTGTGGTACAGGGTATTATGGCTTTGTGCCTATGTTTGTAACAGGCAAAAGGAAACGAGATAGACACATGGTACATTTTGAGAATATGCATAGAATCACTTTCTGAGTCGATTTATGGATGTCCGTCCGTCCGTCTGTAGATGTTAAATTGTAAACAAAGTACAGGTCGCATTTATGGGACGAACTATATTGAAATTGAAATCGTCCGATTTAGGGAAAATATAGAGTTTTATATAGCTCCTATATATATTTTTGTCCGATTTAGGGTAAATGGGGCAACAATGACCCTTTTATCTTTCGATTTGCACGATATTTGGCATAGGTTACTGAACTAGGTCCAGAATGATGTGTACTAAGTTTCGTGATTTTTTAAAGAATATTTTTTCAGGGAACAGCCACAAACAAGGCGTGGATTTTTTAAAGAATATTTTTTCAGGGAACAGCCACAAACAAGGCGTGGATTTTTTAAAGAATATTTTTTCAGGGAACAGCCACAAACAAGGCGTGGATTTTTGAATAATGTTTTTTTAAAGAATATTTTTTTAAGAGCAACACAAGGCGCAGTTTTTTTAAAGACTATTTTTTCAAAGACCATTACAAGTTGTCGATTTTTTAAAGAATAAGTTTTCGAGACCAACACAAGGCGTGGATTTTTTAAAGAATATTTTTCAAGGAGACCAACACATGGCGTGGATTTTTTAAAGAATATTTTTCAAAGAAATTTTTTGAAGGAGACCAACACAAGGCGTGGATTTTTTAAAGAATATTTTTTAAAGGAGACCAACACATTTTTTGGATTTTTTAAAGAATATTTTTCAAGGAGACCAACACAAGGCGTGGATTTTTTAAAGAATATTTTTCAAGGAGACCAACACAAGGCGTGGATTTTTTCAAGGAGACCAACACAAGGCGTGGATTTTTTCAAGGAGACCAACACAAGGCGTGGATTTTTCAAAGGACCAGAACACAAAGCGTGGATTTTTTAAGGAAAATATTTTTCAAGGAGACCAACACAAGGCGTGGATTTTTTCAAGGAGACCAACACAAGTCGTGGATTTTTTCAAGGAGACCAACACAAGGCGTGGATTTTTTAAAGAATATTTTTCAAGGAGACCAACACAAGGCGTGGATTTTTTAAAGAATATTTTTCAAGGAGACCAACACAAGGCGTGGATTTTTTAAAGAATATTTTTTCAGGGAACAGCCACAAACAAGGCGTGGATTTTTTAAAGAATATTTTTTCAGGGAACAGCCACAAACAAGGCGTGGATTTTTTAAAGAATATTTTTTCAGGGAACAGCCGAACACAAGGCGTGGATTTTTTAAAGAATATTTTTTCAGGGAACAGCCGAACACAAGGCGTGGATTTTTTAAAGAATATTTTTTCAGGGAACAGCCGAACACAAGGCGTGGATTTTTTAAAGAATATTTTTTCAGGGAACAGCCGAACACAAGGCGTGGATTTTTTAAAGAATATTTTTCAAGGAGACCAACACAAGGCGTGGATTTTTTCAAGGAGACCAACACAAGGCGTGGATTTTTTAAAGTATATTAATAAATATTTTTTTGTGTTTTATACTTGGTTCGACTACAATTCTAGTTCAACTACTCGCTGCATATCTGCAACCTTTAATTTTTTTTACATTATCCGGCACTTTGTGTTCACATTTCCATGAAAATATATAATCAACCCAATTCAAATCTCTTTGTGTTTGCATAAAAAGCTTTGCATCTAACAAAAAATAAATAATTACAGTACTTATATTTACTAATCACCATATTGAATATCCTAAAATATGTTAAAAGTGTTTTTAATTTTTTTAATATGATGATGTCTGCTGTAAAAAAGAAAAGGAAATGGAAACAAAAACAACCCACAAAACAAAAAAAAAAAAATGGCACTGTAAATATTTTTGTTTTCACATAAAACTTTAACACACATTTGTGAAATCAAATCAAAATATTATTGGAAATGTAATTGATATAAAAGAAAGAAATTCAACGAAATCAATAAAAGTGCAATAAAAAACATAATGTTCTCCAAAAAAACAAAAAAGTTGATACCATTGAAAGTGGTCGATTTCCGAGGAAATTCATAAATCGTTATGGGGATTATAAAACCTACAAATCGTTATATATACGTAACAATTTTATAGAAAAAAATAAAAACGCTCAATTATTGCACACAAACAAAATACGACTTGTTTTTTAAAGGTAACTAGAGTATTTAATAAAATTAAATTAATAAAAAAATTGAAAAAAATGTACATCGCACCAAAAATCTATTTATCATGGCATACACGTACAATATTATATATATGACGAATTATTTCCTGGGGTATTAAATCCATATGCATGCATAAATTAGCCGATTTTTTCCATATTCTACGAACACATAAACATATATAAAATATGCAAACAAATCAATTGCAATATTAACCAGTAAGGAAAGTAGTAAAGTCGGACGGGGCCGACTCTAGGATACCCTTCACCACTATGGGTACATTAAACAGGACTATTAACATGAAATTGGATGAAATAAAATATGTGATATTTATCTAAATGTGAATCTACCTAGATTTGTCCATAAAGTGTGTAAATCGACTTCAAACAAATATAAATAGGTCATCCCGTTGACTATGTCTGTACTTCTAGAAAACGCAACTACGTAATTCTATGCTCAATTTTGTACGTTGTGCAAAATTTGATGTCAATCTGACTAACATGAGGAGTATGATGCCCAATTTGCTTGATATCGGGCGAAAAAATATATGTAAGCTATATCCACATATTAAGCGATTTCAAACAAACTTGTCACAGGTTAGGTTATACTAACTTTAGAACGTTTTGTTCCTATTGGTTCCTTGGCGCGTCAATTACATAAAATCAATCTATAATAAAATGGAGCTATATCTAAATCTGGACCGATTTTCACGAAACAAGGCAGACATCACTCTAGGCTCAATTCAGTACGTTATGCCAAATTTCGTGCAAATCGAAAGATATATAGCGACTTTGGTGAACCATTTACATGAAATCGGACGAAACTATATGTGGGAGCTATATAGAAATATGGACCGATTTTATCGAAACTTGGCAGACATCACTCTAGGCTCAATTCAGTACGTTGTGCAAAATTTCGGGCAAATCGAAAGATATATATGGATGTTGGTCACAATTTGCATGAAATCGGACAAAACTATATATGGTAGCTATATCTAAATCTTGACCGATTTTCACGGAGCTTGGCAGACATCATTCTAGACCTAAATGATTAGGCTGTACCAAATTTCGTGCTAATCGAAAGATATATAGGGACTTTGGGGCCCCATTTACATTAAATCGGACGAAACTATATATGTGAGCTATATCTAAATCGGGACCGATTTTCATGAAACTTGGCAGACATCATTCTAGACCTAAATGATTAGGCTGTACCAAATTTCGTGCTAATCGAAAGATATATAGGGACTTTGGGGCCCCATTTACATTAAATCGGACGAAACTATATATGTGAGCTATATCTAAATCTGTACCGATTTTCAAGAAACTTAACACACATCATTCTAGACCTAATTCAGTACGCTGTGCCAAATTTCGTAAAAATCGAAACATATATAGGGACTTTGGTACAACATTTACATAAAATAGGAGAAAACTATATATGGGAGCTATATCTAAATCTGAACCGATTTTTCCCAATTTCAATAGGGTTCGTCCTTGGGCCAAATAAGTGACCTATGCCAAATTTCATCCAATTCGGATCATAAATGCGACCTGTACTTTGTTTACAATTTAACATGGACAGAGGGACGGACGGACGGACGGACGGACGGACAGACGGACCTGCGTAAATCGACTCAGAAAGTGATTCTATGCATATTCTCAAAAGGAACCATGGGTCTATCTCGATTATTTTTGCCTGTTACAAACATATGCACAAAGACATAATACCCTGTACCACAGTGTGGTGAAGGGTATAAAAACAATATATAAAATATTTATTTCCGCATACACAAAAAAGGTGTTAAAATGAATTCCAGTATATATGTATATAATATATATGTGTGTAGATAGATAGAAAAATGATCTTTGATAAAAAAATTTTCGTTGTTTTTTATACAGTTACAATTATGCAAAAATCAGGAAAATTCAATTTAAATCATTTCTGGTAGTTTTTTTCTATTGAAGTCCGTAGAGAACAAATTTAATTAAATTCTGGAAACTTTATAATGACGTTAGTTATTTTGTGCATCGCATAGCAAACAATTATTGTATACAACCGAATAGCATTGAGCTTAAAAAATCCACGCCTTGTGTTGGTCTCTCTGAAAAAATATTCTTTAAACCAGTGAGCGGAGCAGTATAGTCGGACGGGGCCGACCATACGATACTTTACACAACGGAACTCTAACTTTCTGCGGATGTTTATTTTGAGCCTGGACAATATTTCGTGATATTTGCACCCTCTTGCCCGATTAGAGGTCAACAGCACCTCTACCTTACACTGAC
>NW_026878330.1:0-10415 GCF_032173495.1 Musca vetustissima | reverse complement strand
AAATACTTTATAAATCCACACTTTCGTAGTCAATTGCCCTGTAAAAATCCCCTTTTTCTATGGATCTAACATCAAAAGTCCTTTAAAATCCACGCTTTTTAAATTTTGACACATCTTCAAAACTCGACGCTTTATAGTCTTTCCGATATCTCAGCTATTAAAATTTTTTTAGATCCTTTTGAACTTTTTCGAAAGTCCTTTTAAGGTTCTCCACGCCTCCGTGCCATTGGTACTTTCTCAAAAGTCCTATTAAAATCCACGCTTCTTTGCCTTTATGGCTTCTTCGAAAGTCCTTTTAATGTCCTCCTCTAAAGTCCTTTTAAAATCCACGATTCTTTGCCTTTATGGCCTCTTCGAAAGTCCTTTTAATGTCCTCCTCTAAAGTCCTTTTAAAATCCACGCTTCTTTGCCTTTGTGGCTTCTTCGAAGGTCCTCCTCAAAAGTCCCTTTTCAAAAGTCCCTTCAAAAATTCATTTTTAAAATCCACGTTTCTTTGCCTTTGTGGCTTCTTCGAAGGTCATCCTCAAAAGTCCCTTTCAAATCCATTGACACTTCTTCAAAAATTCATTTTTAAAATCCACGCCTCCGTGCCATTGACACTTTTTCAAAAATTCATTTTTAAAATCCACGCCTCCGTGCCATTGGGACTTCCTAAAAAGTCATTTCTTTAAATCCACGTCTGCATGCCATTGGAAGTTTTTAAAAAAGTCCTTTTTTTAAATCCATTCTTGGCATTGGAACAGCATGATAAAGTCCTTTTTTAAATTTGCACCTCCTTGGCATTAGAAATTCTTAATTCTCGCTTCCACTCCACCTTGCCTTTGGGATGTCTTCAAAAGTAATTTTTAACATCCTTGGATTTAGGAATTCTTCAAAAGTCCTCTTTAAAATCCAAGCCTCCATGGCATTGGGACTTCTTCAAAGAGTCCTCTTTAAAATCCGCACTTTGGGGAATCCTCAAAAGTCACGATTGAAATGCTTATGTCTCTCCTCAAATATTTTTTAAAATCCACTCTTGAACTGCTTCGGGTTCTCCTCAAATATCTTTTAAAATCCACTCTTGAACTGCTTCGGGTTCTCCTCAAATATCTTTTAAAATCCACGCTTGAACTGCTTCGAGGACCCCTCAAAAAAATTACAAATCCATGTTTGAAATCCTTCCTGCAAAATCCTTTAAAATTCTCGTTTTTTTATAAGTAAAGTCATCTTCAGAAGTCCTTCAACAATCCATGCTTGAAACGTTTCCCCTTGAAAAATCTTTTAATAATCCTTACTTTTGTACCATAGAGCATTGATGCACCTTTTCCGCTGGTGCATATTTTATATTGAATTTACACTAGAACGTAAAAAATCCGATCCCGGTGCTTCAGAATACCTTTACCAGATCGTCAGAGATTGTGAATCAAGAATCTATGTGTATTATCCCGAAAAAAAACAATAATAACTCCCTCATAACCCTCCCTAAATGTATCTCCTTTCTTTTTCTTCTGCATTCTTGTCCATGTTCCTGCAACACATTTGCATAAATAATCACGCGTCCAGAATATTCATGTACGCGCCACAATTGAACAATCTTTGGACAATTGTAATTAGAAAACTGCAATAAATTAAGATGTGCAGTAGCAGCAGCAAATGAAATGATTCTCATAACAATTACATAAAGTTTCTTCTGCGAATATCGCCACAAATCTCAAAAGAAAAGACAAGATTCACTCAAACAAAAAAAGCTACGAAAATGAGAAAAGTGCCAGAATAAAATAGCCGATATTAAATCTGTAATTTTTTGCTTGAGTTATTATCATCGCTAAACACCCAGCCCTCCAAATTCATTTTATATACCAGAAAAAAGAAAACCAGCAGAGCAATAACAAATAAATGCCAAAAGCGTAATAATCATCATTAGCAGCATGGTGAATAGCAGCGATTGCGACATCAATTAAAATAAGAGCTCAAAGTCCTTAATTACTGTCACATAGCAGAGAAAGAAAAAAAGAAAATTCCACAAAAAATTCACAATTTTCTTTGGACACCGAAATGAGATGGAGTTACGAGAGAAAAAAAAAAACCAGCTCACCATTTAGTCTAACCCCCTTTGAATAAATTCCTTTAAAAAAATCCAGATCAAAAGGAAAATGTCAAAAAGTTAAAGTAATTAACTAAACATCGAAAAAAACAGAACATGCTAAAACTAGTAGGGTTTGGTTGGATGAAAAATGGAAAAGTGTTTCATACCTTTTTTCCCCTCAACAGATTTGCTTAATTTTCTGACATAAAACATTCATTGGTCTTTTTCAACATAGAAACGAAAAAAATGCATATTTCAATTTTCAAAAAAAAGCGGTGTAAAATGTTAAGAAAAAAGGACTTTATAAATTAAGCGATTCAAAGGAAAAAAGTTTTTATTTCTAGGGACATATTAAAATAGCCGAGCATGCACTGAAATCTTGAAATAGCCAAAAGGAGAAAAATGTCCCAATACTAAGGAAATAAAGAAACGAAGACATGAAAGAGTTTTAGCAATTAAGTCATTTCATTTGTTGGCATCTAAGGGACAAAAAAGTGATATGAATTTCTTTTCAAATTAATCAACATTTTCTTTTGGACTTCACTACGAAGAATAAGAAAGAAAGAAGTGAAATGAAATAAGTCGAATACCCCATACCACACTGTGATAAAGGATAAAATACAAAAGGAAACGTGATTTAAAAAAATACCTCTGCGGGATTTTTTTAATAATATTTTGCAAGGACTATAACAGCTTTAGGTGTGGGTTTTTTAAACAATTTTTTGCAAGAACTATCACAGTTTTAGGGGTGGATTTTTTAAATAATTTTTTGCAAGAACTATCACAGCTTTAGGCGTGGATTTTTTAAACCATTTTTTACAAGGACTATCACAGCTTTAATCGTGGATTTTTTAAATCATTTTTGCAAGGACTATCACAGCTCTAATCGTGGATTTTTTAAATCAATTTTTGCAAGGACTATCACAGCTTTAGTCCTGGATTTTTTAAATAATTTTTTTTGCAAGGACTATCACAGCTTTAGGCCTGGATTTTTTAAATCATTTTTTGCAAGGACTATCACAGCTTTAGGCGTTGATTTTTTAAATAATTTTTTGCAAGGACAATCACAGCTCTAGGCGTTGGATTTTTTTAATTAATTTTTTGCAAGGACTATCACAGTTTTAGGGGTGGATTTTTTAAATAATTTTTTGCAAGAACTATCACAGCTTTAGGCGTTGATTTTTTAAATAATTTTTTGCAAGGACAATCACAGCTCTAGGCGTTGGATTTTTTTAATTAATTTTTTGCAAGGACTATCACAGCTTTAGGCGTGGATTTTTTAAATAATTTTTTTTTAATATTTTTTGCAAGGACAATCACAGCTTTAGGCTTGGATTTTTAAAGGCATTTTTTGCAAGGACTATCACAGCTTTTGGCGTGGATTTTTTGAATAATTTTTTTCAAGGACTTTCAAAGCTTTAGGCATGGATTTTTTAAATCATTTTTGGCAAGGACTATCACAGCTTTAGGCGTGGATTTTTTAAATCATTTTTGGCAAGGACTATCACAGCTTTAGGCGTGGATTTTTTAAATCATTTTTGGCAAGGACTATCACAGCTTTAGGCGTGGATTTTTTAAATCATTTTTGGCAAGGACTATCACAGCTTTAGGCGTGGATTTTTTAAATCATTTTTGGCAAGGACTATCACAGCTTTAGGCGTGGATTTTTTAAATCACTTTTGGCAAGGAATATCACAGCTTTAGGCGTGGATTTTTTAAATCATTTTTTTCAAGGGCTATCACAGCTTCAGGCGTGGATTTTTTAAATAATTTTTTGCAAGGACTATCACAGCTTTAGGCGTGGATTTTTTAAATAATTTTTTTTTCAACAACTATCACAGCTTTAGGCGTGGATTTTTTAAATAATTTTTTTTTCAACAACTATCACAGCTTTAGGCGTGGATTTTTTAAATAATTTTTTTTTTCAAGTACCTACAATAGGCGTGGATTTTTTTTAAATATTTTTTTTTTCATATCATAGCTTTAGGCGTGGATTTTTTAAATATTTTTTTTTTCAACAACTATCACAGCTTTAGGCGTGGATTTTTTAAATATTTTTTTTTTTCAACAACTATCACAGCTTTAGGCGTGGATTTTTTAAATATTTTTTTGGAAGGACTATTACTACTTTAGGCTTAGATTATTCCAAATTGACTTGAGGTGAACATATCTCTATCTGAAAACCTGTAATACTACTTTGAAAATTAGACAAGGGCATGGAATTACATTTAATTTAAATACTTCGTTAGTAATAAACAGATTTCATATTATATTTATCATATCTACGCTCTTCCAAATTCCAAATTTTGCAATTTATTTTTACCATAACTTCCAGTAGAAACATATTTTTGCAATAATATTAATGCAAATTTAATACCCAAATATTTTTTCCTAAAAATAAAATTCTGCCACACAATCAACATGATTTATGAACTTGTGCAAAAAAGATTCTACAGAAAAAAATCTCTAAACCCACAAAACCTCAACCCCTTTTTTCCATTACACTCCATTTCTCATTTTCATAGAAATATTTTTTTAACAATACTTCTATTTTTTGTCATACTCTTTCAACCGGAAATTCTTCTATACATACACATTTTACCTATGACTAGACTAAACTTTTAACAATAAAATGCAAAAGACCGACGACAAAAAAATAAATCCCACACATTTCTGTTTCTTTCTTGCATCACTTCGCCCCCTCACTCTGTGTCAGTTTGTGAAAAAGATTTGTTGTCCTCGCCACGTAACTGTGGTCACTTCTGCAAATCAGTCTTGTCATTCTATTGCATTTAATGTAAGCAGATTTTTTTGTGTGTTATTGGTCGGTTTGGTTGGTTGCTAGACTAAATGATGGCAGAAAGAAAACAGGAGTTGGGAGGGCTTTGAGCGAATGCAGTGACCGGTATAGAGCATAATGTAAAGGTGATAGAGATAAACCATCGTACTATGTAAGATGAAAATATTTCATTTTAGAAAACAATTTGAGTTCGAAGTTCAAATATTAAAAGTCCCTAATAGAACGAAGAACCGAAATATACTCTTGCGTATAAGTAATATTAATTGTAGGTCAATTGTGCGTATAATTCATATTAATTATTGATACATAGTGCGTATGCATGCAATATTACTAATACGCAATGACGAACGACAATAGAATAAGCAGTATCTACTTAACAATTTTTGGATTTCAATATCTATCACGTAGGAATTATACAGCCATATATAAACAATATTTATATATGATTTATAAATTCGTTGAACAGTCCGAATATTTTTATATTAGGTCCATTATTGCATTATCAGGCGAAATCCTTCATATTATATTTACTTCTTTCTCCAGATTGTTCACTGGGTTCATGTTCTCTTCACATTTTTTGTTTTTGTGAATTTTCCTTTTTCTTCTTATATATATATATATATATATATATATATATTAATCTCTCAACCATTTGTCTTTATGCATTTTCTATGTTTTTTATTGCCATTCAAATTCTATTTTTAACAGACAGTAGTAAAAATAGCGAGAACAAATTTACAAAAAACCTGGACATAAATCATGTTCAACTTGGTTAGATACAAAAAAAAAAAAAAATGTAAAAATGTTCCAAAGAATTTCTCGAAAAAAGAGGTATGGTCTTTATTGTTTTTTTTTTTCATTTTCACACGATAATTACAAAGAGGTCATTAGAATTGAAAAATGAAACATTTCAGGAAAAATTTAGGAATTTGTATGTTTATTCTTATTGCTTAAAAATTAATAGTCCAATCGATTCCAAGTTTTAATACATTTCTCTAGAAATACATTGCCATTATAAATCTGAACGGTAAAGATATTCTTTATTTTTAACTTGGCCTTTGCTGAAAAATATGATTTTTATTTAAGATTTTTCTTCTATAAGTATGCAGAGTTACAAGCCGTAAAAATAAAAATCTCCGCAATTTCAAATGTATAGTAAATAGGTCAATTATTATAAAACTGACGTGTATTGCGTATGAAGTATTTCGTGTATACCGGACTACATAAGGTCCTTGAGAAACTATTTTTTTTGTTTTCATTTACGCCATGTTTATCAAGTGCCTAAATATGGATGGTATTCACCCGAACTACAAAAATTAAAAAACTAAATTTGTAGAAATTAAATACCAAATTACAGACTCTCAGCGTAAAAATAAAAATCTTCGCAATTTGCGTATGATTTACATACATACTCAATATAAGTGAAGCATAAATATAAACGATACGGAAAATATATATTTGGATATTGAAGCCCGTAGTTCGGCTAGAAAAGCAGTAAATAATCTGCTCAAGATTGGGGACTTATTAGTGAGCCCAAAAACATAGTTGACTACCTCAGTTAGACGAGAAACATATAGATCGGTATGCCGGAATGGGTCAAGGATAATAACTTTTTAGGTTACACAAATGTGTTACTAGTGTCTTGCATACATTCCAATGTAATGCTCGTTTAAAATTTAATTGCATTTAATAAATATTCTGGGTGCAACTAATCGTATAATTAATAATAATTATGGGCCCATATTGCGTATGATACACAATCATATTTTAGTAAGTATACGCAAATATAATTTATTGTCCGAAAAGAGAAGAACAAACCCAAAATGATTGTAAGTTAGGTTGGGAAAAAAATACATTATTTTTTCGGCAGATGGCTGTACTCATAGATTTCTCGTAAAGTATCGATCAAACAGTTTCAGATTTATGCTCGTTGGAAGGGTGACACTTCGCAATAAAAAAAAATATTTTGCTTTTTTTGTTTGGAGCATTCAGTTGTGAGTTATACGGTGGAAGTGAACAATGAGAATTCGGTACATTTTAACATTTTTATTTGGCAATGGCGAAAATGCCAGCTAAGCGGGTAAAATTGTGAGTGGTGTTTATGGTTCCGATACTGTAACAGATATTATGTGTAATTTTGATTTCGTAGATTCCGTTCACGAATGTTCGATGTTAAAGATGCACCTCGCTCAGGTAGGCCGGTCGTCGAAAATGTCGAAAGAATCGGAGAAATGATCGAGAAATGTCCTTAAAATGGGAACAAATTATACAACAAAGCCGTGCATATTCGGACAAAATTGGACATGTTAAATAAAGTTCTATAGTTCATATACAAATAATGGATTCCTTTTCCCCCAACCAATATATAGATCGTTATGCCAAAATGGGTCTAGGATAATAGCCTTTTTGATTGCAAAAAGTAATACTGCTATCCTGCATACTTTCCAATATAATTTAGTTGCATTTAATTAATACTCTCGGTGCTCCAAGTTGTGTGATTTATAATAATTATGGTCTCATGTTGCGTATGACTCACAATTATATTATAATAAATATACGCAAATATAATTTATTGCCCGAAAATAGAAGAACATGCCCTAAATGATTTTAAGTTTAAATCATCATAAGACCTTTTCAAAATATTTCTATATTCATCATGAAGTTCTTTAAATAATACGACAAATTTTTGGTCTGAAATAAGAAAAACGGAACAATCGTTTTTGAATCCGGTTTGAGAAAGTATTGCGCATATCTTCTGTATTTTTTTCGAACCTTTCTTTTTCGAAAATTCATGATCAGTAAATTGAGTTTTCGAGAGATAATTATTGTTGGATCTGGATAATATTGTTCTGGAGCTATGTTCCATATAAGCAAATATGGTCAAAGTGGCTATCGGGCCAATAACTGAATGATAATTCCTACACCAAAAGGTCCAGAACCGATGCAGTGCCTAAAATTTATAATTCCTGAGGCTAACAGGGCCATAGGGTAGCCACTTTGTGATTTGGTTCTGCATTGGCACTTGGTGTAAACCCATAATATAGAAATGACTTTAACTCATATCCTGGGATTCAGTTATTGTGTCATACCCTTTTGGAAATATTACTGATTTCGTTTCACCTTCACTTCACTAATTGAAATTTATTTAAGGGGACCCCCCCATTCTCGGGGTCAAAATTTTTTTGATTTAATTCGAATCTATACTAATTCAAGAATGTCCCTACAAAATTTCAAGTGAAAATCTCAAGAACTTTTGAAGATATAGCCGATTTATTAAGTCAGCATCAAGTGACGGCTAAACTTTTGCGAATGGCGGACACGATAACTCAAAAACTAATAACCCAATCGATTCCAAATTTTTACGCGTTTCTCTGTGAGTATATAGCTATCGTATGAACTAGGATAAAGCCAATCGGTGAAGATCTTCCTTATTTTTTAACTAGGTTTTTGGTCAAAAATCGGCGATTTTTTTTTTCTTCTCTTTTAAATCTTCAAATATATATGTACAATTTTATAATCATTGGTATTAATTTACCAGCCCATTGAAAATCTTGAAAAATTAAAACCAAAAAGGGGGGGGGGGTTGTTCCCTTAAGATTAAAAATGTACCTATAACTCTAATTAATAACATCCCGAATAAATTTTCATTTTAATTTGCCATTGAATATGTGTACAACCTATTAGTAACTATTCTTAATAAATTCCAGAAAAATATCTTCAAATATGAGATAAATTCCAAAAGACAATCTTGGCCATACTCACAGACATTATTATCACGAACTATTTCAATTATTCGGTTGTCTTAATGAAATATAGTACGTTGAAAATAAAATTTCCAATAAGACAAAATGCCAAAGAAAATAACAAAATTGTGAGTTGTGATTTCTCTTTTTTTGCGATGATCTTCTCTCAATAATAACGCCCTTTTCATTATTCGTTTATTTTTAGCTGCCAACAACGAGAAAAATATTGCCAAACATATATTTAATATTTCTAAACCGCCCAATATTCTGTTAGCGGTTTCTTTTGGTTTCATGGAGAGCTTTTTTCTACTTTTTTATATTTTTTTTCTACCCAATATATATCTATTTTTTTGTTCGTTATTTTCTCCAGGGGCTTATGCGGTTCGTAACGAAAGAACAACAATAACAAAAGAAATGGAAATGGTAAAAAATACTGCAAAATATTGACATGTTCAAGAACCAAAACTGACACATTTAACGATATGTTAAGACTCGTTGCTGCCAAAAGCCTGAAGACAAAAACCAGAAAAGAAAATCTCAAAACTTGGAATGTTATATGTATGTCAGTGAGGGGTTTTATTCCATTGCTGTAGTTCGAAAACACTGAATGATAGGGAATGAAAGGAGGTAATGGAAAGCGAAAAAAAAGAAATAAAATTTCCTAGGTAGAAATATCAACAAAATTTTGAGGCAATCGAATCAGAGGAAAAGCAATTGTCGTGATGCCTTTTTTATCGTCAGGCAAATTTTATGCAAATATTGAAATGTGTTCAGCAATCTTTAAGTTATTTTTAGCCTTTTTTGGTGGGTGAATAATTTTTGTCTGTGTGTGTGGTAAAAAGTCAAATACACATTAGCCTACATATATATTTTGTCATTATGTTCTATATTTGGTCTTACGAACCAATATGTGGGCGTGATTGGGAGAATGGAGATTTTTGGCTGACAAGGAATATTGTGATTTTGAAATGAAATAGGTGGAATTTGATTTTATTATAAATAAGAAATTTACAATTTTAGTTGTACGGATTGAATGGCAATATTCTCTACTCTAGGTTTTATCATTTAATCGAAAAATCACAGCCTTTCCCTTTACCTAACATAAGCCTTTTTTAATGCAAGACATGCGTGTTTTTCAAAATTTTAAATCCTTCCTTTTTAAAAATCCTTTCATCGTCTTGGTCTTTGATAAAATACATATATTTATACCCTTCACCACACTGTGGTACAGGGTATTATGTATTTGTGCATATGTTTGTAACAGGCAAAAGGAAACGAGATAGACACATGGTTCTTTTTGAGAATATGGATAGTCGATTTATGCATGTACGTCTGTCCGTCCGTCCGTCCATGTATTTTTGTTAACAAAGTACAGGTCGCAATTGTGATCCGATTTGGATGAAATTTGGCACAGTTCACTTATTTGACCCAAGGACAAACCCTATTGAAATTGGGGAAAATCGGTTAAGATTTGGATATAGCTTCCATATATTTTTTCGTCCGATTTAAGATAAATGGTCTACCCAAGTCCCTATATATCTTTCGATTTGCACGAAATTTGGCAGAGCGTAATGAATTAGGTCTAGAATGATGTGTGTCAAGTTTCCTGAAAATCGGTTCAGATTTGGATTTTTATTTTTATAAATAATTCACCAACGTCCCTTTATATCCTTCGATTTGCACGAAATTTGGCATAGCGTACTGAATTGAGTAGTGGTGAGTTTCGGGAAAATCGGTTTAGATTTCGACGTATATCCCATATATATTTTCGTCCGATTTTATGTAAATGGTGCACCAAGGTCCCTAT
>NW_026878329.1:0-10587 GCF_032173495.1 Musca vetustissima | reverse complement strand
TGATAGTAGGTTGTACGAAGTTTCATTAAAATCGGATAGTCTGTTTGCATGTTATTATAAAATTAATTTTTAGCACAATTTTGAACATTCTGTGGGGGAGGTACTAGAAAGAGTGGACCAATGGGTCCCATCTTCAAACTTGACCTAGGATGGATAAAGGTAATAGTTTCAAATCGGACATTCCATTAGCTTCATATTGTTATTATAAATATTGAAAATTCTTACACCCTACACTACGAGGTGGGCATTCAAAATACATGAAAAAGATCGCGACATATAGTTGTGGTATAACCTCATATAAATGCTCTCAGGAGAAAATACCGTTTGGAAATTGGACTAGAGATGGAACGTACCGAAAATGGGGGAGAATTGAAGAACGTAAGCCAACAGCATATAAGTACACCTAATTTGGTTAAAGAACATTTACGAAATTTCAAGAACGATTTTTTCTCTAACTATTTCTGCACAAACTAACTTTGCATACACCTATACACAGTTTCCCGGGAAAATTGTGGGTGAACAATTTGTATGGAGAATAGTTATACCATTCTCTGGAAAAAGTTTCATTATTTTTAAACGGAAATAATTCTGTTATTAATATGTCTATTATTCAATGAATTTACAATTTGTAACTTTACTATATTTAGATACAATTCCACAAATAATAGTATTCTGTTCATAATAGAAATCCTCCTCTTTTCACAATAAACGATTAAAAAAATAATTTTGTTATTTTTCAAAATATTTAAATGAAAATATTTGGATACACTCACCGGTTCCCGCAGCTATTTTCTAAATAGAGTTCTGTGAAAAAAAAACTTCTAAAAGCTTTTTCATAACTATCGATATCGAAATATGTTTGTATTTATGTGCGCTCTGACATACAATTCATTAACAACATCTCATATTGGTTGGTTGGTTGGCTCAATGACAGGTTGGCTGTTTCGATGCTTGTTTGGCAACAAACCAAAACTCCCAAAAATACGAATCATACTGCAAATATATCACCAACATCTCTTCAATCTAATTCCTATTTTTGGGGATTTGTTCTGCAAAATAGCCACAACAAGGATGTTGTGAATGGGAGTTAGAGGAACGAACTAGAGAGAAAAGCTAAAAAGTTTTCCCATAGAAATGTCAAATCAAATAACGTTTTTGAAATAAAAACGTGTGTATGTATAGATTTGACATTGTAATGTTATTTTTTTAAAGAAAGATTTTTTTGCATTTTGTTTGATTTGGTATGTCAAGTATTTTTCATTGAATTCAACGGCACATAAAGCGCAATATCTGCTTTATGTGCCGTTGCATATCGAAAATTGTATTTTATTGAAAAGCTATAAATATGTATGGTGATTGAATATAGTTTTTTTTTTTTTGCTTTTATTAAATTCAATTTTGTAATATTTCAATTTTATTTTAATAATATTTGTATTTTGTTTTTCTATTTTCAGGCAATTCCTTTACCTTTTTGGGTAAGTTCATATTTATGGTTTAAAACATAAATTAAGTTTCTAAAAGGTTCAATATGTGAATTTATATTCAGATACCATAAATTCACCTTATTTTAATTAATTTTGCAATACTATTTACAAAGGGAAATCCATTGCATATTTCATGACTTTAGATTAATGCCATCATTCAATGCCCCTTTTAATGTAACCATTCCAATTGAAATTATTACTACTTTCTACTATTGCAGAGAAACCAAATGAAAATGAAACATACATCTACAATTCCTCATTATATTACTAATAAAATAAGATTATTACAAATACATTTCTTTACATGCTTGGGTTTAGAATGAATCATAGTTTTATTTCATATTAATAGAATTCATTGTCAATTATTGGTCCTTTAATTTGTCAATGAACGTTTTCAATAACCAATACATGCATACATGTATCACAAAAGTTATTCACACGTGTAATAATAATTCATGCAATTATTGATTTATTAAGAATTTTATTATTAAATACAAATGCCATGACCAATAAAATTCCCAGTATGAATGGTTCCAGATATTTGCATTTATATTACAATTCCATGAAAATCATAATTTCCTGATAACATTTTTGTCAGGTAGTGAAGCGATAAAAATACTAAGACGAGTGCAGATCAATAATTGGGGGCAAATTAAAAATGAAATAGTGCTTTCATCACATAACATCTGTTAATCGTTTACCATAGTCCGCTGTATATTAAAGACTACAGGTATTTAAAATGCCAACCTTATGGTGGAGGGTATAAAAAGTTCAACCCGGCCGAAATTACCATGTGTTTTAGTTGTTTTTTCCTTTTTTTATTTTCGGTAAATTTGGTTCTCAACGATGTCCTTCCCTTAACAAAATACGTGGTTATTTTGATGTAACTCCAAAAATATTTTCTTCATAAAAAAGATGCAACATTGGCCTCAAGAAAGTTGTATGTCTTACCCAAATCATACTATGTAATATGTAATAAATTATACAAAATTAAGTATGGTAACTATATTTAAATCAGACATCAACAAAATTTGCTATGCGAAATTTCGTCTAAATCGGACAAATTTGGGAGTTTGTTACGCCATTTATATAAAATCCGACGAATATATTATAAAGGAGCCGTATATAAATCAGAACTGATTCAAACAAAACTTCGAACGCATTAATCTTTACCTAAAGTTGTCTCAATCGGACAAACATTGGGTGCACTATTTACATAAAATCGGACGAAACTATATATGGTAGATATATCTAAATCTGAACCGATTTCCTCCAATTTCAATTTTATTCATTTCGGATCATAAATGCGAACTTTATTTGGTTTACAATATGACATGGACAGACAGACGGACGGACGTGCATAAATCGACTTAGAAAGTGATTCTATACATCTTCTCAAAAGGGACCATGGGCCTACCTCGTGTCTTTTTGCCTATTACCAACATATGCATCATGACATAATAACCTGTACCACAGTGGGTGAAGGGTATAAAACCGAGGGGGTTTCCAAACTCGAAATGTAATGAAGCCAAAATGGTCACTTAACCGCCTTAAAAACATGGAATGGATGTGTGCAGAAGATTTACATAAACACACCTTTAAATTTAATTTCTAATTATAAAATTTCGGCTTTCCATTGTTACAAAATTTCGATCAAACTATTTTATGAAGCTTGTTTCTATTTTTTGCAATGTGTTTCAACCTCTAACAATCCCATAATGCCAAATTACTACCATTTTCGGTGCTGCCTAGCTTTCATCCAAGTGTCGAAAATGGGCTATGCCAAGCATGGACCCAGAAGTGGTTGTAAATGGCATTTTGGGAAATTACAACTACTTCTTTCGAATAATGGGGAGAGCACCTAGAAAAATTTCTTATAGTGCGTTGTTATGGTGAAAAATCCATGATTAATTTTATGTGCGGTGTACCACAATTGAACGTGTGTTTTGCTCATAGTATTCTCGCCAAACGCCACAATCAACATTTCAAAGGTCCTTTCGCATATTTAATTTAATTTCCACACAAAATATTATTAAAATACAGTTTCTTTGATCCAACTTTTCGAATAGTAAATAAATAGTTGGCCGGAAAATGTACACATTCTCAAAATGGTTTGGACGAAAAATGTACACATTCTCAGAGTAGTTTTTTTACCCCTGTGCAAATAGATTGCCCAAGCCAATGATTATAAATCAATCTACATAACCTGATTTTACAATTCCCCTGAATAGAAACAATGCTCTTAAAAAAGGTCACTCACAGGTGAACAAAAAGGTTTATGTCTCCATGTTTCATAAATATATTACATATTCTGGTTTTTCCAAAAAAACAACAATAGCCCAAACCATCAATATTCATAATGTTTATATCATAAGAAGGAGGGTTAACGAAAAAACTGAAAATGTCCAAAGGCCAAATTTGGAAAGCCATAAAGAAATCACAAAAATCTCTCTCCACACACACATGACACTCAAAAAAGTAAAAACAAAAATACATTTTAAACCCTCATTCAAATGGTTGTAGTTTTTGGTAAAACCTCAAAAGCCCAAAGAATATCTAACTTTCGAGGTTCACACAACTGTTGCGGATTCGTTAGATGTTTATGTGGGTGTAAGGATAAACTCGTGTGTGTTTGTGTGAACATATTTGGGTAGCCAAATTTTGATATATTAATAATGTTAAATTTATATACTACACCTATATGTGTGTAGGTGTATATGTGCATACATAATATATTTTAAAATGTAGCAACATGACAAGCGGACTATAAAATTGTTGTTCTGTACCAAAAAGGGTTACTAGGTAGTAGGAGATATAATGAATTGGATTTCTGGGAATTTTTGCATTTTCGAATATATCATTTTATAAATGAAAGTAGGGTATTTTCAAAAGTCGGACGGATATATGATACCCTTCACCATTTTGTGTATACGGTCGACTCCGCATTACTGTAAGTCGCTTAACTGAAAAATATCGGATAATTGAAATTGATTTCCTGCTCCATTACATTATAGTTTGATCGCCTACAATTTACTCCGCATAAGTGAAACTTCGCATAACTGACAATACCGGATATCTTAAAAAGCTTTTGGAGTCAAATATTGCAATGTCCTTTTGAATCACTCCTATTACTGAAAATCATGAGAATGAAAGATAATGACAGACTATTTTGGATTGGAGAATAACATCTTCAAAGCCCAACATAACAGATATTTTCTGCAATTAAATATTTTTCAAGTATATATAAGTTTGTCGTCCAAGAACGTTAAATTCGTGTGGCCAAACTTTTTAACCCATGTGGAAAATTCGAAAAAATTCCGTTCCGCATTTCTATATTTTATATACAAGTAACAAAGATGTACTAATATATGTTACAAAATGTACCATTCATATAGAAAATGTTAAAACGAGGTCTCATATAATTAACGAAATTTTGAGGAGGTCGACCACTTATTACTACTCTCAGTTATTATTAACAGCCTTAAAGATGATACTCAAATTTTAAATAGGAACAGTGTAAAAATGTGAATCTACAATAAATAAATTTTGCAAAGAAGTATGTTACTTATTCACAACCCCAAATTACAGGCAAGTGAGCTATTAAAAAGACTCAAAACGGCTAGTATGAAACCTTTTCAAAGACATGGACCGATATTTTCCGTTTTCAAAATCAATCAATCTATCATAAATATTATATTATAGACCACGTAATATGTAAGATTCGTTACAAGCCGGATATTTTAATAACACGCATGAAGAAGATAGTTAATAAAAATTCTATAGCTGTGAACATGTTAACCAGTTTCAATTTCTATCATCTATTTTCATAAAATTCTAAACCTACGTATTCGATATAAAATATGCATTATTGAAATTCCTTAAACTGAAAAATTTTTCGCTTGTGAGAAGTTCGGATAACAGAAATTATTTCAGTTAACCGAACTCCGCTTAAGTGAAAACACCGGATAACTGAAACAAACATCCAGATTTTTTTTCCGTTTCAGTAAAGCTTCTATGGTTATTATTGTAAGGTACAGTAAGAAATGCACCGATATAAGACAAGTCATGTTCTTCTCTAATAATTTTGGTCGTATTTGTCCAAAGTCGTCAATACTTTTTTTTAGGAAAAAAATATAATATTCATACAAATTATTTTAAATCTGAGGTTTTGACGTATTTAGTTTAAAAGCAACGACCAAAAGATCCCCAAGTGGTTAAACAATAAAGTAATCCGCACCAAAAATTATTACTACACACTAAAAACCAGTAAGGAAAGTAGTAAAGTCGGACGGGGCCGACTATATGATACCCTTCACCACGTTGGGTATATCCAACGATTGAATCCTAACCGACGTCAAATTTTTAAAGGACCAGGGACAAAATTATGTAAATCAATTTAAATCTTAACAGATTTCAACTAAACTTGCCACACATTATGTTATAGTAACTTCAGTACTCAGTGCAAAATTTTGTACCGATTGGACCCACATTTGTGAAGCATTTATATCCAACTTCTAGGTTATTCTAACTCCAGGACGTTGTGCAAAATTTGTGTCAATTTTGTGTATCGGACGAAAATTTTTTCACGAAACTTAACACACATCATTCTAGACCTAATTCAAAAGAAAATATATATGGGACGTATATCTAAATCTAAACCGATTTTCACGAAATTTAACACATACCGTTCTAGACTTAATTCAGTACGCTGTGCAAAATTGCAAATCGAGTGATAAATAGGGACTTTGGTGCAAATCGAATGATAAATAGGGATTTTGGTGCACAATTTGTCTTAAATCGGACGATATATATATATATATATATATATGGGAGCTATATCTAAATCTGAACCGATTTTCACAAAACTTAGCATACATCATTCTATGCTCAATTCAGTACGCTATGCCAAATTTCGTGCAAATCGAAAGATATTTGGGGCTTTGGAGACACATTTACTTTAAATCGGATGAACATACATATGGGACCTATATCTAAATCTGAACCGATTTTCTCGAAATTTGGCACACATCATTCTGCCCCTTATTCAGTACTCTATGCCAAATATCGTGCAAATCGAATGATATATAGGGAATTTGGCGCACCATTTACCTTAAATCGGACGAAACTATATATGGGAGCTATATCTAAATCTGAACCGATTTTCTCGAAACTTGGCACACCATTTTGCATCTGATTCAGTAATCTGTGCCAAGTTTCGTGCAAATCGAAAGATATAGAGGGACTTTGGTGCCCCATTTACCTTAAATCGGGCGAAAATATATATGGTAGCTTTATCTAAATCTGAACCGATTTTTCCCAATTTCAATAGGGTTCGTCCTTGGGCCAAATAAGTGACTTGTGCCAAATTTCATCTAAATCGGATCATAAATGCGACCTGTACTTTGTTCACAAAAATACATGGACGGACAGACAGATGGACGGACAGACGGACGGACATGCATAAATCGACTCAGAAAGTGATTCTATGAATATTCCCAAAAGGAACCATGTGTCTATCTCGTTTCCTTTTGCCTGTTACAAACATATGCACAAAGACATAATACCCTGTACCACAGTGTGGTGAAGGATATAGTTATTACTGCGATGAAAAATTAATTAGCTGGCATCGGGTTAACAACCAGTCCCCAGCAGGTATAAAACACTTCACAACTACTTCAACAAATGGGGACTTAAAGCCAATGTTGGAAAGTGTGTATCAATACCAAGTCCACTGCGAAAAGCTTCCTAAAATACATAACAACTATAAATGTTGGAAATGAATTCATAGGAGTGTCAGACAGGACGAAATACCTTGGAATCATCCTACACGAAAGATGCGACTTCTGTCGCCATGTGGATTATGTGATTTCAAAGGCCAAAGAGATGAACTTTGCCTATCCAAGACAATGGAATTTATAGACGCCCGGTAAATAGAAACATCTACAATGCAATTGACTTCAACCGAATCGATGTCGGCATGATGAAATATTCCCTCAACTTCCTGGAATAGTGAAGCAATACCCTGAACTGCAACGAGGAACTGCACTCCATACTTAGAATGATACACCTCCCTCCTGCAGCTTTCCTGAAGCTGCGAGACGGAGGAATTCTATACGAATAAGATCGGAGGTACCACAGATTTAACACCGATATTGGGCCTGTGTAAGATAACTTGTTTGGTCTGTTTTTTTAACTTTTTATGGCATGTAAAGTTTTAAAAATATATGTATAATAACTAGTTTGTTTAAAGGTACGACTAGCATTCCAATTGCGGTGCTAGATATAAAATAGTTTCGAAGTACCCTCATTGCAAGCCATACGGCATAGGAGAAATAGATTTATAGTTAAATTTTATACTGTTGCTCTTAAGTATACTGTACGGCAGACACCATTTTCTAAATAAATTGCAATTTTTATATGTGCATATGTACAATTTCCTTTAGGTAGAATAGGCAAAGCATTTATGGAGGACCATTGAAATGGATGGATAAATTAAAACAACCCATACACATACCAATACACGTTATTCTAGGTTTTATTTGGTATGTTGTGCACAAATTCTTCCTTAGCGGACGAACTTTAGTTATTTGGTACATCATTTTGATGAAAGCGGATGAAAATATATATGGAAGCTATATTTAAACTTGAAACGTCTTCAATCCAATACGCTATGTAAAGCGAACAGACATTTACTCCTCCATTTGGAGTATTATTTTATATATCTATTTTATTTTCATAAATAATTTTATTATTTAAATATTAATTAACTGACGTGTATCTGAATCTGAAAAACGAACAAGAACGGATGAAGAACATGGGAATAAAGAAACTAGATCAGTAAAAGAACGGGATCAGTGAAAGAAACGAGATCAGAAAAAGGAAGTAAAAACTAGTTTCTGTTTTATCCGTGTCCATCTTTATGTCCATGTATTTGTATATCGTTAGCTAAAATGCTAAAAGGCATAACTACAAAAGCATAATTGTGTAGGAGAAGTAAAAAATTGTTTTGAATGAAAACTATAAACATGTCATGTGAAATGAAAAAGTATGCCCGGCAGGGTGATATTGCATATGACGAATAATAGACTATAATTTTTTTTTAAGAAATTTAGTTATTTAGTTTAATGGCAGTCATAACAATTAAGTAAAAATTTGAATTTTTTGTTAGTTACGCCTTTTTGCTTTTATCAAATAAACCCACTTGTAGTTACGTCTTTTTGTTTTTTGGTAATAGAAGCTCCTTTTTTGACCGCAGACGTGTAAAACTTTGTCAACACATGTAGTTTATTGACATTCACAATATTCATTCCAAAAGTCAATTTTCAATTTTTTGTTAGTTACGCATTTTAGCTGACGATATACAAAGTAGAGTTTAAACTTGTTATTCTAAGGAGATGAAATTTCATAGATCATTGAGTTGGTCTAAGGACGAAACCTATTGCATTTGGTGAGATATGAGATCAAATTTATACATAACTCCATCCGATTCCACGATAGTGCACCAATTGCCCTATACGAACCCTATAAGAACATATTGGGTTTACACAAAGTGGTGTAGAGTGCCATATATCCGGCTCTGCCAGAACTTTCAACTGAAACTTTTCAAGATCCTTTTATAATAAATATCTGACGACATTTTATGTACATCAGCAGTGTGGTCGATAGACAATTCTCGCCTGTACGTCGTTTTCGAAGAATAATGTTCGTCCATGTTACACGGATATATTTTTAATATTTTAGCAGTTGGTGATTTTAATCAGTTAATAACTTATCTACATATCCTTTTATATAAACATACATATAAAGATTGTTATGCTGTTTCTAATTTTCAAGCGAGTTTCCTAAATTAATATGTATATGTTAACGTGCAAAATTTTTAACAACTAATATATAATACAAATTGTTCACACTGTGTAAGTTTTGACCTTTTTCGCATGGCTTAATATTTAAAACTTTAGGTGTTTCGCTGAAGGTATTGTATAATATTTGTAAAAAAGTATACATATAATAAATAAAGGGAACACCCCCCATCCCATTCTGGATTTAAATTTTTTGAAAAATCGCCTATTTTTTACCACAAACCAAGTTATAAAATAAGGAAGATCTTTACCGATTGGATTTATCCTAGTTTTTGAGTTATAGTGCCCTCCATTCGCAAAAACGCTGTTTGGAGAAAAATGCGTTTAAAGTTTGAGAAGTTTGATGCTAGAACAATAAATCGGGTATACCTTCAAGAGTTGTTGAGATTTTCACTTCAAATTTCATAGGGACATTCTTAAATTAGTGTAGATTCGAATTAAATCAAAATACAAAATTAAATTTTTTGAAACCGTGAATAGGGGGCTCCCCTTGAAAAAATATTTAAAATAATTATACCCTTCACCACACTTTGGTACAGGGTATTATGTCTTTGTGCATATGTTTGTAACAGGCAAAAGGAAACGAGATAGACACATGGTTCCTTTTGAGAATATGCATAGAAACACTTTCTGAGTCGATTTATGCATGTCCGTCCGTCCGTCTGTGGATGTTAAATTGTAAACAAAGTACAGGTCGCATTTATGATCCGATTTAGATAAAATTTGGCACAAGTCAATTATTTGGCCCAAGGACGAACCCTATTGAAATTGGGAAAAATCGGTGCAGATTTAGTTATGGGTCCCATATATATATATATATATATATTTTCATCCGATTTAAGGTAAATGGGGCACCAAAGTCCCTCTATATCTTTCGATTTGCACGGAACTCGGAACAGAGTACTGAATTAGGTGCAGAATGATGTGTGCCAAGTTTCGAGAAAATCGGAAAATCGGGCATCAAAGTCCCTATTTATCACTCGATTTGCTATTTTGCACAGCGTACTGAATTAAGTCTAGAACGATATGTGTTAAATTTCGTGAAAATCGGTTTAGATTTAAATATACCTCCCATATATATTTTCGTCTGATTTAATGTAAATGGTGTACCAAAGTCCCTATATATCTTTCGATTTTCATCAAAATTGGCATAGCGTTATGAATTAGGTCTAGAATGATGTGTGTTAAGTTTCGTCCGATTTTACACAAAATTGACACAAATTTTGCACAACGTACTGGAGTTA
>NW_026878328.1:0-10428 GCF_032173495.1 Musca vetustissima | reverse complement strand
ACATGAGCATGGTACGATCAAGGTAAAATGTACTCCTCATTGAATTTGAATCTATATCTATATACATATGGATTCAAATATATTTTTTGTGAACTCAAAAACACTTAACAGATTTTAATTAAATGTTCACATTACGTCATACGATCCCATGGAAGTAACATAGGTGAGACAAACTTTTAAAAGTCCGCGTGGATGTGGAGTAATAGCATCAAAAGTATGCATTCATCTGAAAGAATATTCAAATACGGATCATCCGATGAGGATATATTTTGGAACAATGAGGATATATTTTGAAATACATAAAATTCATATGTATGTATCTATGTATATTGAAGAACATAAGTAGAAATTTCAATGAAATAATTGACATTAATTACACCCTTCACCACACTGTAGTACAGGGTATTATGTCTTTGTGCATATATTTGTAACAGGAAAAAGGAATCGAACTAGACCTATGGTTCCGTCTGTTAATGTGAAATTGCAAACAAAGTACAGGTCGCATTTATAATCCGATTTGGTACAGCTCATTTATTTGGCCCAAGGACGAACCCTATTGAAATTGGTGAAAATCTGTTCAAATTTAGATATAGCTCCTATATATATTTTCGTCCGATTTAAGGTAAATGGGCAACCAAAGTCCCTATATATTTTTCGATTTACACTGAATTAGGTCAAGAATGATGTGTGCTAAGTTTCGTGAAAATCTGTTCAGATTTAGATAAAGCTCCCATATAGAGTCGCTATATATCATGCGATTTGCATAAATTTTGGCATAGTGTACTGAATTAAGTCTAGAATGATGTGTGCTAAGTTTCGTGAAAATCGATTCAGATTTAGATAGATTTTGGCATAGCGTACTGAATTCAGTCTAGAATGATGTATGCTAAGTTTCGTGAAAATCGAAAGTCCCTGAAAATCACTTGATTTGCACGAATTTTGGCATAGCGTACTGAATTAAGTCTAGAATGATTGTGCTAAGTTTCATGATAATCGGTTCAGATTTAGATATAGCTCCCATATATTTTTTGTCCGATTTAATGTAAATGGTCTCTATATATCATTCGATTTGCACGAAATTTGGTACAGCATACTAAATTAGGTCAAGATTGATGTATGCTAAGTTTCGGGAAAATCGGTTCAGAATTAGACCGATTTTAGGTAATTGGTACACCAAAGTCGCTAAATATCATTCGATTTGCATGAATTTTGGCATATCATACTGAATTAAGTCTAGAATGATTAGTGCTAAGTTTCGTGAAAATCGATTCAGATTTAGATATAGCTCCCATATATAGTTTCGGCCGATGTTAGGTAAATTGTGCACCAAAGCCCCTGAACATCATTCGATTTGCGCGAATTTTGGACTGAATTAAGTCTAGAATAATGTGTGCAAAGTTTTATGAAAATCTGTTCAGATTTAAATTAAAAATTCTAAGTCAGTTACACATTCCATCATAAAAACACCATATTATGGATTTACTTTTTTGGACTTTGGTAGGGGCAGCGAAGTGCAACGGGTCCAGCTAGTATATGTATATATATGCAGTGGTGACCAAAACTAAAGCAACTGAAATTACAAACTGAACATTTTTTAAAATAAACTTATAATGAAAGTTTTTTCAGAAATAAATAGGTCATTTATTCATTTTTAAAAGACAAAAAATATGAATTCAATATTTATTTTGAAATAACAAATATTCTATGGAAAACTAAATTGTCCCAATTTTTGCTTGGCCAAAACTAAAGCAACATTTTGATTTTTTCTTATAAATAAAGCAAATAGTAAACTTTAATGCATCCGAGAACATAATATTTCTCCACTGAGTTGGATTCTAATTGATATGAGCTTTTGGGAAAGCCAATATGGCTTTCCAATTTTTTCCGGGAAATAAATGACTTTCTTTACGGTTTCCGGGTATTTAGACCTGTTACCACAGCTCGTCACCAATTCCTCTGAACTATTAAATCGGTATTTTTACTGCTATGGCAATTTCTTGATTAGTACGAATTGAAATTCTTATGCAGCCTTCCTTCGCGATAAACTGTCAATACTGATCTAGTTGCATAGACATTTTCATACTTTTTTTTATCAGTAAGTCAAAATCGAAAACAGACACATGTTTTTGTAATAAAATCACCATATAAAGTTTCCGACATGTTTAAGAAATTTTGAATTTTAATCGTCATCAAACTGTGTACACCCAAAGTGGTGTAGGGTATCACACATTTATATCGATCCGACTTTGGTCCTTTCCTTATTGGTAGCAAAAGATAAATAATTTATATGTTAAAACTACAGTTGGTAGATTAATGTATTATGTTATAGACTGTGTGAAAGCTTTGACCGAATTGAAATTCTTATGCAGCCTTCCTTCGCGATAAACTGTCAATACTGATCTAGTTGCATAGACATTTTCATACTTTTTTTTATCAGTAAGTCAAAATCGAAAACAGACACATGTTTTTGTAATAAAATCACCATATAAAGTTTCCGACATGTTTAAGAAATTTTGAATTTTAATCGTCATCAAACTGTGTACACCCAAAGTGGTGTAGGGTATCACACATTTATATCGATCCGACTTTGGTCCTTTCCTTATTGGTAGCAAAAGATAAATAATTTATATGTTAAAACTACAGTTGGTAGATTAATGTATTATGTTATAGACTGTGTGAAAGCTTTGACCTTTAACTCCTGTCTTTTGACTCTGTTATGCCACGCTTGTTTTTATTACGCATAACCATAAAACAAACGAATCTCTTATCATAAAATGATGGCCAGCAAGTTTTGAGCAATTATTTTACCGAGGTTATTATTTGACGACAATTTACAACACTTGTCCACAAAGATGTAATTTTATTGCTATGACCTAAATACACTTACACACACACATACATATTATCTTAATGATGTACCACTGACTTTATGTTATCGTCATACCTTTATGAGGGAATATGCAAAAAAAAACATATATTTCCGTAATAATTTTAATAACATTTTACAGTTTGTTTTTATGCTACAGCAGTCATCCTTCCATATTTTTACAACAACAAAAATACATATGATGTATGTAGGTATATAATTTTACATAGCCCCAAGATATGGATTTATCTTGTTCACATTGGAAATATTTTCTAATTGTAATGATACACGTCAAATAAAATATTCCAAATGATATGTTGTGGTTGTATGTCCGTTTTATCTTTTTTTCCTGCTACTATTAAGGTCACATCATGATGTGTATCAGTTTTAATGATGCCCTCTGGTGTTGTAATTCAAAGGTTGCAGTAACAGAAACATAGGAATTGACCAAAGGATGCTTTTGAAATGAACAGCCAGGCGTAAAGAATTCTTGTGTGATAACGACGGTATTCACATTTTATTGCATTCCTAGAAATAAAAACCAGTAAGGAAAGTTCAAAAGTAGGACGGGGCCGACTATATGATACCCTTCACCACTATGGGTACATGCAAGACATGTTAATATCTACAATATCCTGTAGATATAGAAATTTCGCATACATCAGTCGGGACCTAATTCAGTACTCAGTGAAAAAATTTGTCTCAATCGGATAAATATTGGCAGAATGGAGCTTCGTTTACATAAAATGGGACGAAACTATATATAACAGCTATATCTAAATCTTAACCGATTCCGACAAAATTTCACATACATCAGTCGGGACGTAATTCATATAGAGGTTTGTTACCATATACGACTACAAGGAAAGTAAGGAAAGTGGTAAAGTCGGACGGGGCCGACTATATGATACCCTTCACCACTTTGGGTAAATTCAACAGATGAATCTTAACAGACGTCGCATTTTTGATTTTCACGAAACTTAACACACATCATTCTAGACTTTATTCAGTACGCTGTACCAAATTTCGTGGAAATCGAAAGGTATACAGAGACTTTGGTACACCATTTTCCTTAAATCGGACGAAAATATATAAGGGAGCTATATCCAAAACTGGCCCGATTTTCTCGAAACTTAGCACACATCATTCTAAGATTAATTCAGTACGCTGTGTCAAATTTCGTGCAAATCGAAAGATATATAGCGACACTGGTGCACCATTTACCTTAAATCGGACGAAAATATATATGGGAGTTATATATAAATCTGAACCGATTTTTATGAAACTTAGCACACACCATTCTAGGCTAAATTAAGTACGCTGTGTTCCACAAAAAATGACACCACCGACAAACTATGTGAATAGTTTCAATTCTTTGCACCAGAGACAAAGTTGGAATTGTGGGTTTTTTCTTACTTTTCACCCACAATTCCTAATACAATTTGAACATAAAGTTTTAAAGCTGTTGGCATCAAAACAGCAAAACGATGCAAATAAGGTGGTTCATGGTGATACAAGCAATGGGTAAAAGTTATTTTTATATATTTTATTTTCTCGAAACTTTTCACGTTTTCCAAAGTTGCCGGTATCTCATAGTTCTTCACAAACAAACTTTTGTCATTGACCCCTTGAATGGCGTTTATGGCAGGTTATATGTAAATTTAGTTAACTAGGCTAAAGTTATTCGTTATTGTATATTTCTCACACAAATATCTGAGAAATCCACAGGTTAGTTCATATTATAGTCTGAATACAGGATTAACTCAGTGATAACTAAGAATACAAAGAGTTTATAATATTGGCATATACCACATCGGAAGACATTGTGTGTAAGTCTGAAAATTTATTAAATGTAACACGCTATGTAATTGCCATAAAAGGATTATGTACGCTAATACTGTTCCGCCTTTCCCTTGATTTTCCATCATGTTCAAAATATTAATTTTATGAACCTGATGGTATTGGCGGAATATAAACTACCAAATTAGCATCGTTGAATTCACTTTATATAAGCAGTTCAGACAAGGTCGAATAGGCAGCGGTATTGAATTGGTTAGAAACTCATCAATCCCCGAAAAAAATCTTGTAATCGCTTGGAGGCAAGGATAACGATCCCTGCCTATATTGATAAAGTTAGCAATATGAGTATAAAAATCATTTCAAACATAATACTCACCGTTTCAATTTTTTGCACTCTACTGCATATTCTTGATTACAGTAAAATTTTGTGTCGATTTATGCGTGTCCGTCTGTCTATTGAAATAGCGATAGAGATTGCAATATTTAAGATAGATTTTTGAAATTTTGCATTGGAATTGGTATTACTCCTATGAGGGTTGGTATTGCAAATGGGGTATATCTGTCCACGTTTTGAGATAGCCTCCATCTCTCTGCTAAAAATTATCAATATTGGTCCACCTTTTAGGGAAGCCTCCATATAACGCTACACCCCAAAGGTTGTTATTTTAGGGAGCTTGAGTTCGTGTTTCGACCAATTTAGGAGCAATTTTATATTTTGAATTCGGATTGAGTAAAAAGTGTTCCTAGCGGCTATCCCCCATATAATGGTAACACCCATTATTCGAAATTTTAGGCGGTTTTGGGAATTTTTTAAACGAATTAGATCTAATTTGATTTTTCAGGTTCTCATGGGGTGTCAAATCATGATCAACATTGTCACAAATCGATAGAGAACATAAAAAACTGGTTCGCCTCAACCTATTTTTACACATTTTTACATTAAGGTAGACACAGCTTCCACACAAATAAAGTTTGAAGGTTAATATCATGAAAAGTTTGCAATGGCCGATCAGTTAAACCAAAACTATACACATTTTTTATTTCATATACTTAAGTAATTCCCGAGTTATAAAGGGGTGCACCTCGGCTTCAGCTATGTTAAAAAGTTGGCAATATTGCCTATATATAAGTTCGTTAGGATACATATGTAGAATATACCCAAAGTGGTGAAGAGTATCATATAGTCGGCCCAGTTTGACTTTACCACTTTCCTTATTGGTTACATTACAAAGTGGCTGTAATTTTGCATTCCGAGTCATTTGGGGTTTGTTCAATATCAGTTCACATTTAGGTCTAGGTTATATGTAACGGAAGATATTCATATAAAAAATCGAAGACGGGCAATATCGTTCCTTGTTAGGCAATGCCCCATATTTTTGGTAGTTTGCGGATTTTTATTTCGATTTCTAATAAAAATATTTAATTTTGGTCTATATCTCGTCGATTTCTGTGTATGTTTGTTGTTTTTTTTCAGCCAGCTTTATTTGATGTAACAGTGCTTTATTTGAAGTGTCTATGGCGGCCGGTATAAAATGTTCGTCTCGTTAGAACTCAACACCTTTTACTCTTGTTAATACGTAGTTTTTACAATCTTTGTAATATTTATTGAAATCAAGTTATTTTAAAACTTTAAAGCACTTACACTTTAGCGAACATGAACGACAGCAAATGAATCCTTTATAGAGTTGGTACTCTTTTACGTTTCGACTAGTTTGTATTCTATTTTAAACAAATCTAGATATCATGATAAATCTCATGAAATCCTACTATAGTATACAACTGTTTTAATCTTTGTACTTACAATACCTTGTAAACATGCATATTTTAAAATATTTTTATATGCACTCCATGTATGTGCATATATCCATCCATATGTGTGTATGTGTATTAAATTCCATGTGTGTTCTAACGCAACGTGAAATGGCTTAAAATTTTCTTTACGCTTGAATTTTTTGACAAAAGGATCTAATCGTAATTTATTGCATAATAGGAGGGATAAATTCCTGATAGTTTACTGGCGTGTGTGGTGTTCTTTCTATTTATGTATGGTGTCCAACGATGGACACAGTTACTGTGCCATACAACATGTATGGCAACATGAACCTGCATAATCTTTACTTTGTCGATGCAAGAAAAAATTCGAATGCAAAATATAGCTTCAAAGTTGATAGGGAAAAGTGTAACAATCAAAGTTTGCAACGCAGAGATGATAACTCCCCGGTTATAGAATTTTTTTTGTCAAATAATAATATTCGAAATATTACTCTACATTTTTCACATATAAAACATAGCTTCTAAAACTTCACAATCCAGTCTTTAAAAAAAGTTTAAATATGATTACTAAGAAGTAGATAAAATTTATGTCCTGGATAAAAAGTATTGGTGTTTGAATTTGTATAATCTTGCCATATAGCACACCCTAACATATGCATATCCGGTATTAAAAGTGCACATTTCAAAAACCCAACACTTTCCACTGAAATACATTTGACCAATTACATAAAATAGAGTTTATCATAACCCGCACAAACTTCCACGAAGGTATCAAAGCAAAAAGAGAATATTTATGAGTTTAATCATACGTGACCGAAATGTTAAATATGTATTTCATAAATTTAACACAAATATGTAGAAAACACCCTTGGTATGTTATAATTTAGAGATTCGTATTTGAGACGAACATTACCACCTACAAATTTAAGGGAACATAATTTTTGTGGCATTTCGGGTTCTTGGAAAATTTACCTGTAAAAATGTAGGTACATTTTTCGGCTAGCATGCATATTATTTCGAATTTTTCTATTAGATGAACAAATGTTTGCATCATATGTTTCTTTTTAGTTGAAGTACCTTTAAAGTGACATTTGATTGCCAGATATTTCGTCATATCTTTAAACCGCTGTTGTAATCAATTCCGGTTTAAGACATACAGTGAGTGTAATAAGTATTTTGCCTCAATATAAATTTGACAAAATTCTAATATATACGCTTAAAGCCAGCATACTAAAGATGTAAAATGAATTATGTATGATGGGATATGTTTGTGGACATATTTAGATCTTATTTCTGCAAGAATCACTGCGAAAGAACTATTGGTCTCGAAGATATCGGCAAAAATCTATACCAACCCAAAAATGAGTATCACAAAAAAGTATTTTGCTTTTTATTATCATTTTTGAAAAAATCATTGTATAATACACGCTTTGTCTTTTTATAGTTACCATTGCGGGTAACCACATACTAAAAGCGATTAGGCGACGATTCCAATAAACCACGGCATTTTTTCGCGAATATTTTCTCACATTTACGTTCAATACATTCTCCAGCATTTTTTTCATTTAATATATGGTAATTTCTCGTCCTAATCTCAAAATGAGAGTATTAGATATGGCCGATATGGCCGTCGCGGCTTCAAAACATCCCAATTAACTTTAGAATAATAAAAAGGAGGTTTTGCAAAATATATCGCGAGGACAGGACCCTAAAAACTATTAAAACCAAAATCCGACAAACAAATTATTTAAAAAAAAAATATCGCGAAACCCCATTTTTCTGACTTTGTAAACTTTATGGTTCATTAATATTGATCTACGAACCAATATATGCGATGAAAATAGCAATAAGGTGGTCAGATTCAAAGAAATGAACAGTTCGAAAACAACAGAAACTACAAGCATTATGTAGAAGGAGTAGAAGGAAGGAGTAGAAGGAGTTACGACAAATTGAAAACAAGGCTAATAAATGGGAAAGATTGCAATAAGCAAAACCTCTACAATGAAAACAAGTGGAACATACATTCAGTCGGGCCGTTCTATTTTTACCCTCCAAAATAGGTTGAGGCTATTCTATACTTCACTAAATGTTTTTGAAATGGCCTATGTTGACTATTTTCTCCAAGGATATTTCATAATCCACAAGGAAATATTAAACATTTCTAATATTTCAAAACATGCACGCCACACATGAATATTTACTCACAAAAGACATAGCGTAGACGATACTGGAAGGTGCATATAACGAAATCACCCACGTCTAGAAAAGTTCGTCGTCTTAATTATCACCAACAATAAAGGTGTAAATAAATTGCGTTAATACTCTCTTGGGCACTAGCTTGTATTTGCATTTCATCAACATTTCGTCGAAATTACTTGTGAGACCTATATCTATCTCTGAACTGATTTCAACAAAACTTATTAACACATTATCATTAACATCAAATAGAACGAAAATATATATGGGATCTATATAAATCTTAATAGATTTCAAAAAAATCTTAACAACCGTTATTCTATGTTGTTATTGGGAAACCAATTTGAGCCTTTTTTTCTCAAACAAACCGTGTCCACCATTCTCAAAATTATATGGGGGCAATACCTAATAATGACCCGATAATCTAAAATATTAATTTATCACTCATTTCGATTAACCCAAATTAAAGTCAATTCGGTGTAAAAATGTGCCCGAAAAACATCGGCGGATACTGATACCGATATTTACACCAATATTGATCTTTTTATAAGGAACTATGATAAATTGTAGAACATATATAAAATTTTTCCCTGAACAAAAAAATATAATTTCTAGGTTGTGAAAATATAATTGCGAAGAGTTTCAAAAGAAATTATAAAAATAATAAACCCTCCATATTGTGGTCGAGGCTTTACAAAGAAAATAAAATTGGATTTTTTTTTAAATATTTTTAAGTGATTAAAAGCACCCTGAATGAAAAATATATATTTCAAGGACTAACATATGTTAGCTTTTTAACACTTGATTTACGAAGAGAGCCATTTTGACTAATTTCAAGTTTGATATCTATATATTTAAAACTATAATATAAATTTTAAAAATCATACATTGGTTTTTAGTTACGTAATGAAATATTCATATCCCTTCCCCGCAGACCATCCCATTTCGAATTTATGACTGTTGTATATCTATTTTTACGGTTGTGAGCCATATTTGACTTATATGATGGTACAAAGAAGTATCACTTTTGAAGTATATTTGATATTTATTGGTTCTATCAGACATTCGCAACATTATGGTATCACATGGACTATGAAAAAATAAATAAACAAGTAAAACAAGTAAGGAAAGTAGTAAAGTCGGACGGGGCCGACTATATGGCACCCTTCACCACTATGGGTATATTAAACAGGACTATTATCATGAAATTTTATGAAATAAAATATGTGATACTAGCGGACCCGGCAAACGTTGTCTTGCCTAGCAATATTGTTGATGCATAATTTTCGGCGTTCTAGGTTTGTTTTTATACCCTCCACCATAAGGTGGATTGTACAAATTTTTGTAATACCTTGGTATTTGTCATATCACACTTAAAGTAACATTACAGTACTGAAAATCTACAATTTGAGGTTAATGAGCGAGCCATTTTGCTATTTTTGTCTTCTAAAGTTTCGGTGGATAAAAGTTTATGAATTATTGAATTCATGGAAAGTAAATTTAAATGCACATATAAGTTTGACTCTCGAATATAATTCATTTTTCCAGTATATTTATAAGACTTCCATATAACGTTAGCGCAATATAAAGCTTGTTTTTTGTATGCTCCATGATTTAAGATACAACTTAGAAATTTGCACATATATTTATACTACTTATATGATAGTTGATATTGAAAATGTTAAATTTTGGTTCCCTTTTAAAGGTAGCCTCCATATAACGGTACCCCCGATATTGAACAGAATTGCTTCTAATTTAATAGTAGGTATATTCTCCCAAGTTAATAATTTCAT
>NW_026878327.1:0-10656 GCF_032173495.1 Musca vetustissima | reverse complement strand
AATGATTCCAAATGCTTGACTGCCTGTATAACCTTTGTTCTGCAACATCAGTGGATTTAAGTTTATTTATTTTTCATTTTATTTCTGTGTGTGTGGCTATTTATAATGAAAATTTTATTATAGGCTCTAGTCTGTGGATTCACATCTCGCAATCCTTAAATAGTTTTGTGTGTCGTCTAGCCAATAAGTACCACCATGTCCACTGTCGCCGCCTCTGTAGATGTCAGGCATGTTTGCATTTGACATCTAAACATTGAGGCTAAAAATAGAGGTGGAGCGAGAAGACCACAACAACGACTTCCATGGAAGGAATTCGGTTGGTGTGGTTTTTACAATGAAAACGAAAGTAAAATAATCGAAGAAAAACCCAAAACAAATAAAATAAACCCCAAAACATTGTTTGTCTTCATGGACAAATGGAATAAGATTTCTTGGTTTTTGGTTTCTGATAATAATCGACATATATTTTTCTTGCTGGGTTTGTGACCGAATTGAATTCTTATCTTAAATAAATAATAAAAATAATGAGTGTGTTCCAATGCCCTAAATGCCAGATAGAAGGAAGGCCTTCTATGCTGAGCCTAGTAAATAAAACAGAACTGTGATAAGAATAAATCATAAAAATTTGATACACTTTGGCAGGGCCATAAAAAAAAAAAATATTGGAAAAATATAATTATTATTGAAAAAGGAAAAGAAAATGAAATTAAAAATCGTAATGGAAAACCAAAAAAATAAAAACTATCATAAAATAACCAATAAAAATAGGTTTAATAACCCCGAAAATTTTTCCGTTTGATTTTAATAAATTCTAATCCAAATGAAGATTTGAAACCAAAAAAAAATCAAACAATTTTTTATGACTCCCATTGTCTGTGGGCGGCAAACAAAATTCCATTGATATCTTTTCAACACTCCCATGAGGCCGAATTTTGTTTTTAATGGCCAATTAAAAATAATACATATTTATGAAAATGAAACATGAAACCGAAATTTCTTTTAGAGAATTTATTTAAAAAATCTGTTTAAAATTTATATTTGAAATCTCATTATATATAGAATAGAAAACTCACCTTAATTTGAAAACGAATTATTAGAAAAATCCACAGGGTTTTCTTTTAAATTTTAACGACTACTTCGTTTTGTTTGTTTGCTTAATTAGCTGCAACAAAAAGAACAAAAGAAAAACGATTTTGGATTAACATAAAACTTAATTAAGAAGTCGATAAAAATCGAAAAATGTTGTAATGAAAATAAAAAAAAATTTGTAACAACTTAATTCAAAAGACAAAAGATTCGATTATGGGTTTAATCAATTGTCTGGCCTACTGAAGAAAAATGTTTATTCAAAAAGTAGCCACCAAATTTTCAGAATTTTGAATTGCAGTTTCATTGATTAAGGGAAGGTCCATAGATAGGTGTGGATTTTAAAAGGATAGTTTTTACAAGTTCTTTGATAGGTGTGGTAAAAAAAATAATAGTTCTTTTTTTGAGGATTTAATAAATATTTGCGAAGCTACGTCGTATATTTTTATACCCTACACAACTATGTTGTCAGGGTATTATAGCTTTGTGCAGCCCCAAAAGTTTGTAACGCCGCGAAATATTGTTCCTAGACCTTTAAGTATACCGATCGTCATATCTCGACTAGCTGAGTCGATCTAGACATGTGTGTCCGTCCGTCTGTCCATTATAATTTGTAAACACGATACAGGTCACAGTTATGGACCACTCTTCACGAAATTTTGTATATAGGATGGGTTCTGGCCAATGAAGACCCCTATTGTTTTTGGTAAAGATCGGGTAATATTTAGGGTATGAAATGGACCAAAAACTTTATTTTTGTCTGATTTTCTGGTCGCTCTAGAGACCGCAATTATGGCCCAAACATTGCGAATTTTTACATGGAGAAGGGGATCGGGCCAAAAAATAAGCATGACTGTTTTGATAAAGATCAGTCAATATTTATTGGGCCAAATGGACACTGACTTTTGTGGGAAAAATTACAAAATTTATGTTCAACGGTGTATATCTTTACCCGATCTTTACCCGAGACGTTCATAGTATATCCACGAGCAGTGGTTGCTCTTTAAATTGATACCAATTATATTGTCGTATGTACTCGAATGTGGGAGTTACACTTAAATATTTACAGGTGCATACGTATTCAGATATTATTTAGTTAACCATTACCACACTGGAGGGCAGAAATATAGCGATGATCCCTTTGAAATGTTCCATGAGGTACCAGTTATTGTCAAGGACAACACCTAAAATTTTCCGCGATGATAAGATAATAATTTTGGGATGAAGTGGACCGAAAACTTATTTTTTTTTTGTGTTTTTTTTCGAGTCGATCCATAGGCCACAATTAAAAGCCGAACATTACAACACAACCCACGGTGAAGAGAATCTGGACAAGTAATTAGAAGAACTGTACTGAATAGTAGTCATATTCGGACAATATTTAAGTGTAAGGAAGAGGTGCTGTTGACCTCTAATCGAGCAACAGGGTGTAGATATCACGAAATATTGCTCAGGCTTGGATAAACATCCGCAGAACGTTACAGTTCCGTGGTAGTTGTGTAGGGTATCGTATGGTCGGCTCCGTCCGAATATACTGCTACGCTCACTGGTTTTAAATTGTTTTTTTATGAATATTAATATAGGTATGTATAGAGACAGAAATACCGGAGAGTGAATATGCCTTGAATCACTTTCTGAGTCGATTTATGCATGTCATTCCGTGGGTCCGTCCGTCCGTCTGTTGATGTTAAATTGTAAACAAAGTACAGGTCGCATTTATAATCCGATTTGGATGAAATCTGGTACAGCTCATTTATTTCGCCCAAGGACAAACCCTATTGAAATTGGGAAAAATCGGTTCAGATTTAGATATAGCTCCCATATATATTTTCGTCCGATTTAAGGTAAATGGTGCACCAAAGTCCCTATATATGTTTCGATTTGCACGAAATTTGGTATAACCTACTAATTTAAATATAGAACAGTATGTGCTAAGTTTCGTGAAAATCGGTTCAGATTTAGATATGGCTCCCATATATAGTTTCGCCTGATTTTAGGTAAATGGTGCACCAAATTCTCTAAAAATCATTCGATTTGCACGAAATTTGGTATAACCTACTAATTTAAATATAGAATGGTGTGTGCTAAGTTTCGTGAAAATCGGTTCAGATTTAGATATAGCTCCCATATATATTTTCGTCCGATTTAAGGTAAATTGTGTACCAAAGTACTTATATATCTTTCGATTTGCACGAAATTTGGCACAACGTACTCATAGCGTCATAGCGTACCGAATTAAGGCTAGAATGACATGTGGTAAATTTCATGAAAATCGGTTCAGATTTAGATATAGCTCCCATATATATTTTCGACCGATTTTATGAATTGGTCGTGGTATAGGGTAGTGAATTTAGTCTAGAATGATTTTGCTAAGCTTCGTGAAAATGTCGATAGCTAGGCCGATTGACACAATTTAATGAAGTAATATAAATTAGTCTTGAAATCGGTACAGGTATAGATATATAACAAAAACGCGTCGTCTGTTAGGATACATATGTAGAATATACCCAAAGTGTTGAAGGGTATCATATAGTCGGCCCAGTCCGACTTTTTTACTTTCCGTACTGGTTTAGGTTTCAAATTTGCATTTATCCATTATTTTCAATCATGTCATAACAACCAGCATTATTAAACAAACCGCTGTCTTAGATTTCGATTCGTCTACATAGCTAACATTTTATGAACAAATAATTTCATCTTCGTCTCTCTGTATTTCTCTAAGAAACTATTTTTTTTTTAAGTTTGTCAAGTCTATTTTTCTGTTACTGCCAAGACAGTCATTTACTGGCCATTTTGTTATTTAAGCCAATATTTGTCTACTTGTGTAGCTATTTTTTTGCAAAGTTTTTTTTTCTGCTGTGCGTTTTGGATTTTTTTCTCTATTTATTTGTATTTGTAGTTATTGTTGTTTTTCTCTGTTCAACTTCTTCTGTGGCAAATAGAAAATCAAGTAAAGTTTTGCCCAGATACCTTTTTGAACTTCAGTCCACGTTCGAATTGTGGAATTTGTTGTCGTAGTTTTTTCTTCTTTTTTGTTACTTCGGTTAAAAATAAATTTGCAATGTGACCAACCGAATAGAGAAGAAGAAGAAGAAAAAAGACTACAGAGAAGTAACATAGAGACAGAAAGACAACAATAAAAATTTCTGTTTGTCAATTTGCAGACAATTAATGTAGTTTTTTTTTTGCATTTTAAAAATAAAACCAAGCTAAAAAAGTGAGAAGAAATATTTTTTTCAAGAAATAGCCGCAGAAATGGTGGATACATGTTTAGCGGTGGTTTAGTTCTGGGGTGTTTTATTGACATAGAAAATAATAAATTAAATAAATGATTTGGTATTTTGGGATTTCAATGGATAGAAAATAATCCTACTAAAAATTACCAAATTATTTTCCAAATGTCGATATTTTAAGGAGTTTGGTCAAGTGTTTCAACCAAATGTTGGATGATCATTGAATAGACAATTTCCCAGCTAAAGATTAGCACTATTTATGGGTGGTCCCCCTTATTATGGAACCCTCATTATTCGATATTTTCAATCGAATTGGCTCGAATTTGAATTTTCAGATTCTCATGGGGTGATTAATCTTCCTATAGAAAAATAATAGTTATGCTTTTTGCTTAGCTCCCATATAACTGCACCGACCCATTTTCGATATTTCAAGGCTCTAGCCGCATTTTCCTACCAAATAACAATTACAACCCACATTTTAAAGTTTCAGCTGCATTTTCTATGGTTGTAGCTGTTATTTGGTATATCGGTATATCGGAGGGTAAAAAACAAATTTTGCTAGACAAATTTCAACATGAGTTGATACATAAAAAGTTCCCTCACCTCCCATAGAAGGTTCGCTTCCCATTTTCGGTAGCACTTTTAGTTTTTAACCAAATTATCTCATCCATGTTGCTATAATTTGGATTCCTTGGATGTGGCTATAATTGGATTCATCGTGGGATTCATCGTGAAGGAGAGAAGTTTTTTCTCTCCAGGAATATAGGTTAATGATATCACGTATTTTTTTCAAATCATGAACAAATATAATATTTCTGCTAGTTCTGAAATAGAGCTATAATTTAAATATTCCCCCTTATTTTGACTTTTTTATACCCTACACGCCGCGAAATATTGCTCCTAGACCCATTTTTAAGTATACCAATAGTCATATCTCGATCTAGCTGAGTCGATCTAGACATATGTGTCCGTCCATCCGTCTGTTCATTATTATTTGTAAATACGATGCAGGCAAAATTTTTGTATCAATCTTCACGAAATTTTGCATGTAGGATGGTTTCTACCCAATGATCAGGTTATTGTTTTTGGGTAAAGATCGGTTAATATTTAGAAGATGAAAGGGAACAAATATTTAATAGTGGCGTTTTTTCTGGCCGCTTCAGAGGGCGAAATTAGGACCCAAACATCGCGATAAGTTGATAATATATCCAAGAGGAGTGGTTGACCTTTAATTTGATACCAATTATATTGTCGTATGTTCTCGGATGTGGGATATACACTTAAATATTTACAGGTGTTTACGTATTCATATATTATTTAGTAACCCATTACCACACTAGAGATTTGAAATTTTCCATGAGGATCCAGGTATAGTAAAGGACAACGCCTATAATGTTCAGTGATGATAATAACATTTAAAAACTTATTTATTATACCCTACACAACTATGTTGTCAGGGTATTATAGCTTTGTGCAGCCCCAAAAGTTTGTAACGTCGCGAAATATTGGTTCTAGGCCCACCTTTAAGTATACCGATCGTCATATCTCGACTAGCTGAGTCGATCTAGACATGTGTGTCCGTCCGTCCGTCTGTCCATTATAATTTGTAAACACGATACAGGCCACAGTTATGGACCAATCCTCACGAAATTTTGCATGTAGGATGGGTTCTGGCCAATGAAAGTAAAGATCGGTTAATATTTAGGGGATGAAACGGCCAAATACTAAATTTTTGTCGGTTTTTCTGGTCGCTCCAGAGGCCGCAGTTATGGGCCGAACATCGTGAAATTTTACATGAAGAAGGGGATCGGGCCTAAGAATAAGCATGCCTGTTTTGATAAAGATCGGTCATTATTTAACGGGTCAAATAGACCCTTACTTTTGTGTGAAAAATTACAAAATTTTTATTCTGGGGCGTATTCACTTGCTCCTGAAGGACATGTACCCTAGAAGTTGGTAGTATATGCAAGAGGAGTTGTTGACCTTCAAATTGATACCAATTTAGTGGCTGTATGTACTATGATGTGGGAGTTAGGAGTGTGGGTAATTAGGTTAAGGTGACTATGTGCATAGTATTACTATTGCTCCATTAGATGACGGAAATGTCGCGCTGATCGCTTTGTAATTGTACATGAATTTCCGTTTATGGTAAAGGACGACGCCTATAGTTATCGGTGAAGTTGAGATTTCATTCAGGGGGTGCAATGAACCGAAAACTTTCATTTTGTCAGATTTTCTAGTCGCTCTAGAGGCAATTATTATATGCAATTATAATAATACTACATTTATTAATATTTAAGCCCATATTTATTGTGAATTTATGTCTATTTTTTCGGATTTTATATTAATTATGTCGTGTTTATGAAATTATGAGCCTGTGCTTTCCATTTTTAGACATTTTTCCACCATTTTTAATATCCATATATTTCAAGTCAATTTTTGAGGATTTTCAAAAACTAATTTTTAATACTAATTTAAAAAAATTACCTTTATTTTCACTTTAAATCCAACATTTACATTAAGTGCAGCTGATTATTGTTTTATTTTCCAGTAACAAGTGCAGCAACTGATCACAACAATGATAATATTTTTTAAGCCAACAACAAAAAAATTCAAAACACACACAAAAATACAAACGAAGAAATTTCTAAAAACAAAACAAAAAAACACGCAGACATAAATTATAAATTTTCACAAACCACAAAAAATCATATTCTTCGACGAAGATCACAAATAAAAATTGGCGAACAAAAAGTGAAAATATTAACTTAGCACATTGTTGTTGTTGCTGTGGTTTTTGGTTAATTTATTTTGTTGTTTTGTATTTTGTTGTGTTATTTATTTTTTGTATTTTATTTTACTGTTTCACTTTACCAGCATTTCTGTAGTTATATTGTATTTCTTCGTACTTCTTTTTTTTCAATTAAAATTTAAATATTTTTTTTTTTTTTTTGAAAAGCAAAAAAAAAACAATGCTCTCATCAGCAGCAGCAGTTACATGGACAGGTTGGACAGGTCGTGGGTAAAAAACAACAACAATTTTTGTTGTTGGAGTTGTAGAATGTTGTTGGTTGGTTGGTAATTGCAGAGAGGGAGAAGAGAAGCTTCATTCAAGTATCCAAAATAAACGGCAAAATTTATGGCATTTAAAGAGTTTGGAGGGGAGCCAAACAAAACATAAACACACACACACTTTTGTATTTAATTTATTTATTTTTTCTCGTGGTGCCAGGTATTTTTTATAAAATATTTTTATTTTAATATATTTTTTCGCTCTCTCATTACTTAAACACTGTCATCAATATTAAAATTCAAAATATTCACATCAAAACTTGAAATCAAAAAAAAAAAAATTAATGTTGTGACGGGTTTTGAAACAGCAAAAGCAAACTTGGTTCTTGATTGTTTTGTTGGCAAAACAGAGCGCGCGCAAGGGGGATTCCGTGACCGTTGTTCAACCTTACTTTTTAAGTCAACATAATAATACGGCGGCGGCGGCGCGTACACAGACAAAACGACAAAATAAAATTAAAAAAAAAACACACAGCGAAAATTGGTAACAAAACGAATTGTGAGTGAACACACACAAATCGAACAGAAACGATCGATTGGTTTTTTTGTGTATTTTATTATAACTGTTGTTAAAACAACAACAACAAACGTTGTTTTTCGTTTAGTTTTTTTTTGTATTTTTTGGTTTTCAAACACACACTCTCTCATGCATTAATAGCAACAATTTACATTTTGGTTTTCGTTAAAATTCCACATCAACACCAAAATGTTTTAAATTTTTTTTTGTTTCACTCAAATATTTATTGCATTTTATTTTATTTTTAAGTGATTTATTTTATTTTTTACCTTTTCAATTATTTTTAATTCCTTTTTGTTTTGCTTTTTTATGTTTTCTTTTTATTTTTTTTGTTTTGTTTTTTTTCTTATTTATTATTTCAATTTTCTTTTTGTTAAATATTTCTATAATTTTTATTCATTACATTCTTTACAATATCTTTCTTCATTTCCATTGGCAAAATAACAATTTCTTTAATGTTTTATATTATTTCTATTTAATTATTGTTTATTTATTTAATTTATTTCTGTTATTTTTTGGTTGCGTTTCACGCGCTTACAACAACCACAAAGTACGACTCTTAAAATACAACTAATATGGCAATAATATTTCGTATATTGTTGATCATTACTTGTCTTGCCTTGTGCAGTCAACTCACTCACTCACCGTTTGCTGTCTCTTTGTGTGTGCGTGCTTGCGTGTGTGTGCCTGCGCTTGTTCAACATCAAAACAACAACAGCCAAATGTATCTATGTGAAAAGTATCTGATTGAAAACAACAGCAACAACATGCGTTTGCCATTAACACCCATACACATTCGTAAACTGTCGGTGCTCTCTCGTTCAACGAAAAGATACAACTTCACTCTCTGTGTGTGTGGTACTCTCACTCTGGATCTCTTCCGGTAGTTTTGTTTGTGTTCTCCTCTGGTTAAGTTACTCATTGGGTATGTTCAGTGTGAAGTTAACTGTTTTTGTTCAATGAGATCAATAGTGTTGCCAGAGAGATTGAATGGAATCCCTTTAAGACGATGCCAATAGGAAGAGAGTGTCATCTGCTTGACATTATAAAGGCAAATTTGTATGATTTTCAAAATGTTATAACTTCATTAATTATTGTCGTATCGAAATGAAATAAAAAGTGTAAGTTAGCTTGATGACTGTATTTTAAATATCTCTATCCACAAATGTTCTACTAAATCATTATTATGTCAAAAACTTGAAGAAAACCAAGATGACTCTTATACGGAATACAATCGAAATCGTTTATAACAACAATATTTGTAATAACATCAGTTATAACATCGTATCCAAAAGACCCGAGAAAAATTATGCACTTTATTTGATACCGTTTATAACGACATATTACTTATACCGATTTCGACTGTATTTAACTAATAAAAGGATTATTGGCAAATTTCTATCAGTTATCGATAAATTCTATATAAATTATAGAATGGCATTATAACAAATAAATTATAGAATAACCCTATAACAAATTTGAATTCCAAAATTTCCTGTCAATCGGCTGAAATAGGTTGTTTGGTGGAACATTAACATGCAATTAGATCTGGGATCCTTACACACATATCAGTCAACTTAAACCCAGCATGACATACGTCTCGCAATATTCACCGGGTAACCCATAAATTATATAAAGGGTAATTTTTGAAGAGCTATAGGAAAGGGTTTCCATAAAAAAAAATTTTCACAGAAAATTTACGAAAATACTTTTTATAATTTAATGCCGTTCGTCGTTCGGCTTCAATGATTGTACCAGCTGATGGTCATTATTTATTTAATAGCGACCAATTTTGCTGGTTGGTCATCGTTATAAGCGATTTTGACTGTATCTTCAAGAGTTTTGGAAATTTTCACCTGGATTTTTAAGGGACATTCTTGAATTAGTGTAGTTTCTCTTTTCCAAAAATAATCGATTTCGGTCCATTTTTGAGGATAGTCTTCATATGACGGTACACCATATTATACGGTATTTTGGGGAGTTTGGACGAGTTTTTAAACAGAATTGGCTGTAATTTGATAATTTGAGTTCCCATTGGGTTGAAAATCTCCCTACTAAAAATTATCTATATCAACCCACTTGTGAGGATAACCCTCACATAACAGTACACCACATTATTCGGTATTTTGGGAGTCTGGACAAGTTTTTTTATTGGCTGCAATTTGTACCTTGAATTCTCATTGGGTAGCAAATATCCCTACTAAAAATTATCGATATAAGTCCACTTTTTGGGATAGACCCTATATAAATGTACTTCCTGTAATTCGGTATTTTTAGGGGTTTGGGCAAGTTTTTAAACCAAATTTACTCTAATTTAGTATATCAAATTCTAATTGGATAGCAAATCTCCCAAACAAAAATAACGGTGATCGCTTTATTCTGTATTTTGGTAACTTTTTTTATCTGAATTAACTCCAATTTCGTTCTCATTGGATGTCAAATTTTCCTATGAAGGTCCTGATCATTACGGGTACATATTTTAAAACTTCGCCGTGATGGAGGAGAGCCGACCGATTTTTAATCTCAATTCTATAAACTGTGTCAATCGAACAAACAATTTCCAAACCCTATGTAGAGAGAGAACGATACACACATATTGAAAAATGAGCTTAGAATAATGAAAATGCCTAAAATTGACCAATATTGAAAATTATTTTCAAAAAAGAAAATGTTCTTCATTCATCTTGAACCCGAAGCGCCAAATTACATCCATATCGGTAGGAAAATCCGATAAATTGGCTCGAAACC
>NW_026878326.1:0-10420 GCF_032173495.1 Musca vetustissima | reverse complement strand
CGAGCGCCATCATAGTTTGTTGCATTCCCGAACACGCTCCCGTGGTAATAAAGCTGCTATCCCATCCATCCCTCATCTTCAGTATGTCCGTTTGTCGAAACGGCAGTCATTAGGAACATTTACGCACTGCCCATAAGTCGATTGGTCACCCTGACACCTACCGCTGTCGTCCGTTTATGTTTCCAAAATGGAAACATTTTAGTCCGCGCTCTGATTGACCCGTGTTCGGGCGTCAGTCGTGTCTGTGATACTATAATATCGCAATTAAATTTGCCAGTATTGATATCCATGGATCTCGGATTTGCGACATGATGGTGACCTCTTGCTATGACCAGTATTGCAATACCGCCATCGATTTGTGAATCGTTCCTGGTACTGCAGTTGGCAGATTTTATACATCCAGAGGAGTGGCTATGGTATTGGGACCAGAAGTGTATGCCAAGATTATGGTCGCATCTCGCATTATGGCTCAACCTGGACTGCCTACCACCCAATACACCTCGTTCCGCTGGGTCATTTCAGCAACATCCAAAAAAGTTAATAAACTCATGAATGTAGCATAAGCGAATTAAATAAAAAAAAATTAATTGAATTATCATGCTCATTGAAACTGAATTATCGCGAATTTAGTCTAATTCATGTTGCATTGCATTGTAGCGGTGCAGGGTGGGCGGCAATGTTTATGATCGATACATTGTTTACGACAATGTATATGTTCGATATGTTGTTCACCACTTTCGTAGCATACCAATTATTATTCACATTAATTGACCACTCATTTAAGTCAATGGGGGAATCTTCTCTGCACTTCTTCTAGGAGTCACATTCGCCTGGTTCGGATTGTAGGAAAGAATATCTGCTCTCTCCTAGAAGACACATTCGCTCAGTTCGGATGGAGAGAGAACTTTTCAGTGCTACGGTCGTAAATGTGATCTCGATCTTGTTTACGCTACATTTGCTGACCGCGACTCACTTGCTTTTTCGCTGTTGATCAAACACACAAGCATAAGGTAAAGTTTTGTTTCTTTCGAAACTCATTAACCTTGCCGAATTAAATTTAGAATATATACTTACATAAAATTGTTTTATTTAGTTTTTATTTCTTTTTGGTTTTCCCCTCATCGGTATCACGCCAACAATGCTTTGTACTATTCTACTGTAACTGAATGTTTACATATGTAACATAGAAGGCTTTGCATTGTGTATGCACTGAAGAAAGAAAAAGTATATATACACATTTATGTTTTTCGGTCAAGTCAGTCGAAGTAAGTGTTTGAAGTTTGTTAGTAATAAAAACTTATTCCTCTACAATTAACCGTTGGTTGGTGTTTTATCACATTTGATTAAACACATTTGAACACCTATTTCTATATGAAGGAGTTGCCAGATCGAAACAAAATTTAACTTTTTCTGTTTATACCGCGTTTTTGTGTTAGGCTGAGAAGTTTCAGAACTGCACTCCGAACTTAAATTTTTTTGACAAGTTATCCGTACGATCGCTTTTGTTTAGTGGACTTCCTCGAAGATGAGTCAACGAAATTGGGATTGTGGATTTATTAATTTGTCTTTCTTTGGTGGTTTGTGGCCCTTTATTAAAATTGTTTATATTAATTGTAGTGTAGTTTTGGAAATTTGTACTTATTGGTACGAAAAGTACTAAATTTGGTACATGTTGGATATAGGTGAACAGATTGAGCTGGAATCTATTGTAGTGTAGGATTGAGGTAATTTAGGAAATTCGTACTTATAGATACTAAGTGATACTAAATTTAGTGAAACTAGAAATACGATTGATATATGGAGTTGTAGTCTTGGAAATGTGTACTTAAGTGTTCGAAAAATTCTGAATGAAACTAAATGTGGAACCAGTAGGTATTTGTTAAAATATATTATTGGAATTCTGACTACTTTTGAATGTGTATAATTGAAATAAGAAAAGGATTTCGAAAAATAGTGCTTTTTGGAAGAATTAACCAGAAATTATTTTTTTCAACAATCGAGGAGTCCAGTAGTGATGAAGACTGGTTGCCTGGTGACTCAGATGAAGATGAATTAATAGAAAGTCTGGTGAAATGTATAAAAGGTAAGCTCAATATATATGTAATTTTCCAAGCGGAATTACAAATGTATGAAGTTTAATTGAATATGCTGGAAGGTTTTCATTACCCCAGCGAATTAGTAATACCAATGGAGGAGGGGGGAAAATATGTTTAAAATGTAAGTAATTTCCAATTAAATTTTACACGAAAACGAAATTCGATACCAAATTATACAATCAGTGCATCATATACTGATGAGGAATTCGTGATGTATTTCCGCATTTCCCAAAATCTTTTTAAGATATTGAAAGAAAAAAATTCGAACAGTAATCGGGCAGACAAAAGACGCTCCAGGGATGACCACTTGGCGATATTTTATGGTTTGCAGGTCATGACACATGCAGTTATCGTGGAAAAATCATTATCAAGCGATTATTTCAAAATTAAATGTGGATTTTCTGGAGCAATAGGTGAATTTCTAGTGTGGTGCATAAACCAAAATGTATAATATTTGTATATTCTCTCCTGTTAATATAGGTTGTATAGAGGGAACCCCAATAATTATTGACCCTACCAAGAATTCAAGAAGTGAATACATTGACCGAAAAGGATGTTTCTCCCTTCAACTTCAAGGAATTTGCAACCAGAAACGAAAATTTATAACTATTTTTGGTGGTTACCCTGGATCTTCGCATGACATTTTGGTTGTGCAACATTCACCAATTTTTCAAAATCTGGAAAGTAAATGTTAATTATTTTTACATACTATATTTATGTATAGATTACTATGTCCTTGGCGACTCTGCATTCCAATGTATGGTATTGGGACCAGAAGTGTATGCCAAGATTATAGTCACATCTCGCATTATGGCTCAACCTGGACTGCCTACCACCCAATACACCTCGTTCCGCTGGGTCATTTCAGGAACATCCATAAAAGTTAATAAACTCATGAATGTAGCATAAGCGAATTAAATAAAAAATTAATTGAATTATCATGCTCATTGAAACTGAATTATCGCGAATTTAGTCTAATTCATGTTGCATTGCATTGTAGCGGTGCAGGGTGGGCGGCAATGTTTATGATCGATACATTGTTTACGACAATGTATATGTTCGATATGTTGTTCACCACTTTCGTAGCATACCAATTATTATTCACATTAATTGACCACTCATTTAAGTCAATGGGGGAATCTTCTCTGCACTTCTTCTACGAGTCACATTCGCCTGGTTCGGATTGTAGGAAAGAATATCTGCTCTCTCCTAGAAGACACATTCGCTCAGTTCGGATGGAGAGAGAACTTTTCAGTGCTACGGTCGTAAATGTGATCTCGATCTTGTTTACGCTACATTTGCTGACCGCGACTCACTTGCTTTTTCGCTGTTGATCAAACACACAAGCATAAGGTAAAGTTTTGTTTCTTTCGAAACTCATTAACCTTGCCGATTTAAATTTAGAATATATACTTACATAAAATTGTTTTATTTAGTTTTTATTTCTTTTTGGTTTTCCCCTCATCGGTATCACGCCAACAATGCTTTGTATTATTCTACTGTAACTGAATGTTTACATATGTAACATAGAAGGCTTTGCATTTTGTATGCACTGAAGAAAGAAAAAGTATATATACACATTTATGTTTTTCGGTCAAGTCAGTCGAAGTAAGTGTTTGAAGTTTGTTAGTAATAAAAACTTATTCCTCTACAATTAACCGTTGGTTGGTGTTTTATCACATTTGATTAAACACATTTGAACACCTATTTCTATATGAAGGAGTTGCCAGATCGAAACAAAATTTAACTTTTTCTGTTTATACCGCGTTTTTGTGTTAGGCTGAGAAGTTTCAGAACTGCACTCCGAACTTAAATTTTTTTGACAAGTTATCCGTACGATCGCTTTTGTTTAGTGGACTTCCTCGAAGATGAGTCAACGAAATTGGGATTGTGGATTTATTAATTTGTCTTTCTTTGGTGTTTTGTGGCCCTTTATTAAAATTGTTTATATTAATTGTAGTGTAGTTTTGGAAATTTGTACTTATTGGTACGAAAAGTACTAAATTTGGTACATGTTGGATATAGGTGAACAGATTGAGCTGGAATCTATTGTAGTGTAGGATTGAGGTAATTTAGGAAATTCGTACTTATAGATACTAAGTGATACTAAATTTAGTGAAACTAGAAATACGATTGATATATGGAGTTGTAGTCTTGGAAATGTGTACTTAAGTGTTCGAAAAATTCTGAATGAAACTAAATGTGGAACCAGTAGGTATTTGTTAAAATATATTATTGGAATTCTGACTACTTTTGAATGTGTATAATTGAAATAAGAAAAGGATTTCGAAAAATAGTGCTTTTTGGAAGAATTAACCAGAAATTATTTTTTTCAACAATCGAGGAGTCCAGTAGTGATGAAGACTGGTTGCCTGGTGACTCAGATGAAGATGAATTAATAGAAAGTCTGGTGAAATGTATAAAAGGTAAGCTCAATATATATGTAATTTTCCAAGCGGAATTACAAATGTATGAAGTTTAATTGAATATGCTGGAAGGTTTTCATTACCCCAGCGAATTAGTAATACCAATGGAGGAGGGGGGAAAATATGTTTAAAATGTAAGTAATTTCCAATTAAATTTTACACGAAAACGAAATTCGATACCAAATTATACAATCAGTGCATCATATACTGATGAGGAATTCGTGATGTATTTCCGCATTTCCCAAAATCTTTTTAAGATATTGAAAGAAAAAAATTCGAACAGTAATCGGGCAGACAAAAGACGCTCCAGGGATGACCACTTGGCGATATTTTATGGTTTGCAGGTCATGACACATGCAGTTATCGTGGAAAAATCATTATCAAGCGATTATTTCAAAATTAAATGTGGATTTTCTGGAGCAATAGGTGAATTTCTAGTGTGGTGCATAAACCAAAATGTATAATATTTGTATATTCTCTCCTGTTAATATAGGTTGTATAGAGGGAACCCCAATAATTATTGACCCTACCAAGAATTCAAGAAGTGAATACATTGACCGAAAAGGATGTTTCTCCCTTCAACTTCAAGGAATTTGCAACCAGAAACGAAAATTTATAACTATTTTTGGTGGTTACCCTGGATCTTCGAATGACATTTTGGTTGTGCAACATTCACCAATTTTTCAAAATCTGGAAAGTAAATGTTAATTATTTTTACATACTATATTTATGTATAGATTACTATGTCCTTGGCGACTCTGCATTCCAATGTATGGTATTGGGACCAGAAGTGTATGCCAAGATTATAGTCACATCTCGCATTATGGCTCAACCTGGACTGCCTACCACCCAATACACCTCGTTCCGCTGGGTCATTTCAGGAACATCCATAAAAGTTAATAAACTCATGAATGTAGCATAAGCGAATTAAATAAAAAATTAATTGAATTATCATGCTCATTGAAACTGAATTATCGCGAATTTAGTCTAATTCATGTTGCATTGCATTGTAGCGGTGCAGGGTGGGCGGCAATGTTTATGATCGATACATTGTTTACGACAATGTATATGTTCGATATGTTGTTCACCACTTTCGTAGCATACCAATTATTATTCACATTAATTGACCACTCATTTAAGTCAATGGGGGAATCTTCTCTGCACTTCTTCTACGAGTCACATTCGCCTGGTTCGGATTGTAGGAAAGAATATCTGCTCTCTCCTAGAAGACACATTCGCTCAGTTCGGATGGAGAGAGAACTTTTCAGTGCTACGGTCGTAAATGTGATCTCGATCTTGTTTACGCTACATTTGCTGACCGCGACTCACTTGCTTTTTCGCTGTTGATCAAACACACAAGCATAAGGTAAAGTTTTGTTTCTTTCGAAACTCATTAACCTTGCCGATTTAAATTTAGAATATATACTTACATAAAATTGTTTTATTTAGTTTTTATTTCTTTTTGGTTTTCCCCTCATCGGTATCACGCCAACAATGCTTTGTATTATTCTACTGTAACTGAATGTTTACATATGTAACATAGAAGGCTTTGCATAGTGTATATACTGAAGAAAGAAAAAGTATATATACACATTTATGTTTTTCGGTCAAGTCAGTCGAAGTAAGTGTTTGAAGTTTGTTAGTAATAAAAACTTATTCATCTACAATTAACCGTTGGTTGGTGTTTTATCACATTTGAACACCTATTTCTATATGAAGGAGTTGCCAGATCGAAACAAAATTTAACTTTTTCTGTTTATACCGCGTTTTTGTGTTAGGCTGAGAAGTTTCAGAACTGCACTCCGAACTTAAATTTTTTTAACAAGTTATCCGTACGATCGCTTTTGTTTAGTGGACTTCCTCGAAGATGAGTCAACGAAATTGGGATTGTGGATTTATGAATTTGTCTTTCTTTGGTGGTTTGTGGCCCTTTATTAAAATTGTTTATATTAATTGTTTATTAAAATTTCCTCTTAACACTCAAGGACGTTAAAAAAAAAATATAAACTATGATACCTAAAACAACTGTGGAATTTGGATAATTATTGAGGTACATGATTGAGGTAGCTTTAAAAAAAAAGTACTTATATAAGTTAAGGAGCAACATATTCATAATATTTTTGTGCTAAATATGATAATATGATCAGCCATGTGAACAAGTAGTGCAAATAGTTCCCATAATAAATGATATCAGGTTACATTATGGGAATAAGATGTTTGCCAAAATAAAACTGATGACACAGCGCACGTGTCGACAATGCTGTGAGAGCGGAGTTGGCAGAGACTTGCAGCGAAGCTAGCTTAAGTTCATAAACTGTTAATTTTAGTTTAGTTGCCATTTATAATCAATAAAATAAAGACGTGTTGATTCTCAACACGAAGTCTTTTTTAAAAATTAAAAATAACTTAAAAAGTTTTAACTGGCGCCCGAGCAGGGACCTTGCCCGTAATATCCTTAGTTAACCCGTGGTGTTAACAAAAAGGATAAAAGGTCCAAACCAAGAGAGTGCGGAAAAGATGCGCCCTAGTAGATTTCAAACGGGAGTCCTCTAAAGGACAGCGGCCGCGCTGTAAATTTAAGTGGATTTAGAAGTTTTAAGAACAAGAATTAAATTGAGAAGCAAAGAAAAAATGAAATATGTGATTTAAACTGAAAATAAAATTTATAAGAATAAAAGCATATGAATAAATATTAAAATTGAAAAAATTAGAAATTAAGAAAAATGTGTGAAATGTGAAAAAATTCAAATTGAAAATAAAATTTATAAAAGTAAAAGTAAATGGATGATTAAAATTGTTAAAATAAGAAAAAATAGAATACAAATAAAAATTGAAAAATCAAATTGAAGAAAAATAATAAATTAAGAAAAATCTAAAATTGAGAAAGAAAAACTTATGCTTAGAAAAATAATTAAAAAACAAAAAAATAAAATTAAGTTGAAGGAAAAATTTTGTTTTTGAATAAGTGAGAATTTGTGAAAAAAATTGTAAATCAAATTAAAAATTTAACTAGATTTTTTGGAAGGAGATAATACATTAAATAATATTTTTTTGAAAATAAATGTAAACAGAACATTTATAACTAAAAGAAATTAAAATTTTCATAAAAAAATAAAAGTTGTAAAGTTAATTAAAAAACAAAAAAATATATTAGCTGAAATACTAAAATGCTATTTTTATGGTAAGTGATTAAATTCAATCAAGAAATAGACAACACAAATTTTACTGTATTAAAAAAAATCCTTTCCCAAATTTCCCACAATAATAGTAAACATGATGCCAGGAAAATCCATAGATGAATTGACAGATAGGCTTAGTACCTCCCTGAATATAGCACCAACTATGAGTAATAATAAGTTTTCGACGGCACAAAAAGAGGAAATTAGGGCAATAGTATCGGATATACTAAAATTTGATGCAAGTAGTGATAGTCTGGATGAGGATTGCGACCATCCAATAAGCATAGTAAAAGTTGAGGAACTAGACAAAATTCCTGATATAGTAAAAACTATTAGAGATTTTTCTGGAAAAGCAGGTGAGTTCGGGTCCTGGAGAAAATCGGTAGAAAGAGTACTAGACCTTTTCAAAGAGCTTAAAGGGACAAGCAAATATTATGCAATATTGCATACCATTAGAATTAAGATTACAGGAGAAGCTGATACAGCCTTAGATTCGTATAGAACACCCCTTGATTGGAACAAAATTAAATAGTGTCTCATGATGCATTATTCTGATAAAAATGACATAGGAACATTAGAATATCAGCTTTCCACCATGTCGCAAGGGCAAAAAACTATAACAGATTACTATCAGGCGGTGTACCAGCACTTATCTCTAATACTAGATAAGATCGCTTGTTTAGATTTGAATGAAAGTAGCCTAATGGCCATGACAAATGCTTATAGGGATAAAGGACTCGATACCTTCATAAGAGGGCTAAGAGGGGATCTTCCAAGACTCTTAAGCGTACGGGAACCATCCTCCCTACCTCAGGCACTTCACATTGGCCTAAAATTGGATAATATGAGTTATAGGATGAATCAGGCACAGGGATACAATCAAAGAATGGACTTTTTAAGAAAAGGTCCTGGGGGAAACTTCTATCCACAGCTAGCACACATAGGCGGAGCCACTAGACCACCATTACCGACAAGATATCAACCCAGACCAAATTATTATTATGGGCAACCTCAATCAAATAGACCTTTGCAAAACCATTATATGAATAATCCCCAACAAATGTACAATCATCCCGGACCTGCATGGAACACACAGGCAGGACAATCAAGTTTACCCAAACCAGAACCAATGGACATTGATAGGTCCTTACAGACAAGACAGGTTAATTACATCAATAGACCACAATTTAATCCCGCAATTAAAAGACCACTAGGATCATACCAAGGGCCATCACCAAAAGTGCAACGTAACTTTCATTTGAATACAGGAAATTATACTGATCAAATAATTGAGACGGGGGAAAATACGAATAGTCCCGGTTATGAACAGCAGGCGGATACTGGAAATACTTCAGATTTAATTAACTACTCTAACACTATGGCTGAGGAAAATGTAGAGGATTTATTGGAGCAAGGAGATAATGATATTCGAGTTTCCGATAATATATTCCCTGATGAGAGTTATAACGCTGATTTAAATTTTTTTGTATAAAAAGTTCCTCGTTGCCATTTTTTACCGTAAAAACGAGGAACGGACGAACATTACGGATACTAGTTGATACTGGAAGCAACAAAAATTACATCAAACCAACTTTAGTTATCAAACCACAACCAAATCAAGAATTATTTGCCGCTAGAGCAGTTAAGGAGGAAATTAATGTATCTCATCATACGTATTTAGACATTTTCGAAGGAAAAGTGCAACCATTGCAGTTTTTCCTTCTGCCTGGTCTTAAGACTTTTGATTGCATTTTGGGTAATGATACAATGAGAGAACTTTCGGCGGTTATCCATACCAAAGAAAATTATCTCACCCTAGCTGGAGTAGGAAAAATACCAACAAGCCAGCATTGTTTCCAAGATGTAAAGAATATAGAACTGCATTTGGACCACTTATCAGGGGATGTAACCTCCACAATGGAGAATATTGTGACACAACATAGCAAGCTATTCGCAGAACCTGATGAGCGACTAACTTATACCACGAAAGTGGTTGCAAAGATAGATACAACAACGGATTCTCCTACATACACGCGGAATTATCCGTACCCTTGGGCATTGAGAGAAGTTGTAGACAAGGAAATAAAAAAACTATTGAGGGATGGGATAATAAGACCATCCCGTTCACCCTACAATGCACCAATATGGATAGTCCCAAAAAAACAAGACTCTTCAGGGGAAAAAAAGTATAGGGTAGTAGTAGATTTCAGGAAACTGAACTCGGTTACGGTTCCAGACAGGTACCCTATACCAGAGATTAGTGAGGTATTAGCCAACCTAGGTGGAAACAAAATATTTTCTGTTGTAGATCTGAAGAGTGGGTTCCACCAGATACCCCTTAGGGAGGAAGATATGGAAAAAACTGCATTTTCTATTAGCAACGGTAAATTTGAATTTACTAGACTGCCATTTGGGTTAAAAAATGGCCCATCAATATTTCAGAGAGCCTTAGATGATATTCTGAGGGATTTCATTGGGAAGACTTGCTATGTCTATATCGATGACATAATAATCTTTAGCAAAGATACAGAAAGTCATCTTAAACATCTAGAGGAAATATTTTCTACTTTGGAAGATGCAAATATGAAGGTTCAGCTTGATAAATGCGATTTTTTTAAAGAAGAAGTAGAATTTCTAGGGTTTGTTGTTTCAGGAGGAGGGGTGAAAATCGATCCAAAGAAAGTAGAGGCAATAACGAACTTTCCATATCCAACCAATT
>NW_026878325.1:0-105583 GCF_032173495.1 Musca vetustissima | reverse complement strand
ATAGTTGGCACATAACGTCTTGTCTCCTTTTTTGTGCACGGAACACAAGATGCTGAGGTTCCAATCATTGACATGCATTCTTCTAGCCAAATTGTACTAATCAGCTGGTGAATGCTCCTTACCAGCATCTGACCACCAGACTTGAATAGTTCGGCTGGTAACCCGTCGGCTCCTGCTGCTTTATTTTTCTTGAGCCGATTGATTGTTATTCTGACTTGCCTGCACCAAAGCCTTCGGTTTGGTGTTTTACCCCTTGGTAGAATTTTCGGACTTCATTCTGACTCCTGTACATCTCGATTTGCTCAAGCTTTCTTCTGAAAGTTCGTTTCTCCTCTCTCTTTTTCTTCCGATAGTGCTCTATCACATTACGTGTTACTACTGTCTCTGCAGGGTTGCCCTATACGCTGCGTTTTTCACATCAGCAGCATTACGACACTCCTGATCGTACCATGGGTATGTTGATGGTGGTTTTTGGTGCCCAAGAATGGGCAATTCTCTACAATTGTGCTTCTATACTATTATCGGGACAAGAAGTGCTTTCGTCAAGCAGGTGGGTAAGTTGAGCGGAGTAGCCCTCGGCTATCTGTTGCGTTTGCAGCTTTCGACGTCGAGTTTCCATGTTACATTAGATCGCACCTTTGCTGCAACATTAAGACGAGTGCGAACCTTGGCTGCTACAAGGTAATGGTCCGAATCGATATTCGTTCCTCGTATCGATCGAACGTCCATTACACTGTATGAATGCCTTCCGTCTATTACAACATGATCGATTTGATTTCTCGTTGTTCGATCGGGAGAAATCCAAGTGGCCTTGTGTATATCGAGATGCTTGAATCTGGTGCTGCTAACTACCATTTTTTGCTGCCGCGAAGTCAATCAACCTTATGCCGTTGTCTGATGTTTCGTCGTAGAGGCTGAATTTTCCGACACTGGGATCCAAAATATTTTCCCTTTTGATTTTTGCATTACAATCTTCTAGCAGAATTTTAGTGTCATGGCCAGGTCAGCGATCACATGCTGTTTCTAGGCCCTCGTAAAATATGTCTTTGGTCTGTTCATCTTTATCTTCGGTCGGAGCATGGGCGCTAATGAGACTGATGTAGAAGAACATCGCTTTTATACGGATTATAGCAATTAGCTCATCTGCTGGAGTGAATCTGGAGACGAGGTCTTTTATTCTCCAGTTAACCATAAATCCGCAGCCAAATACATGTCTCGTTTCATGGCAGCTATAGTACAGGGTGTAATCGCCTGATTTACTTACGCCTGACCCTTTCCATCGCATTTCCTGTAGGGGCAATAATATCGGCTTTGTACTTCTTGAGTACATCCGTCAAAGCGAGAACTGCGCCTTCTGTTCTGTACAACGTGCGCACATTCCAAGTGCAGATTCGCAGATCGTGGTTCTTTATACGTTTGCGAGGGTCGTCAACATTGGTGGAGTTTGGTTTTCTTTTTCTTTGATTTTTCATAGTAGGTTGGGTTTTCCGAGTGTGGGCAACTAACCCGTCGCCTCAACCCATTGAGATGAGTGAGGGACCAAGATAAGCCTGGACTTCGCCATGCTAAAGTCAATCAGAGCCGTTGCTTGGTATCTATCATCCGCTACGCCACCCTTAAAGCCCAGAAAAAGGTTATTTTAAAAATCCACGCCTTGTAAAGGAGCCCAAAAATTATTTTTGAAAAATCCACGCCTTGTTTGGAGCCCTCATTTAATTAAAAATCTACGCCTTATGATAGACCCCTATACAAATAATTATACAAATAATTAGAGAAAAAACTGATTTTTTCATAGATTTTGAAATCATAATGATGTCTTTGTTGTTGTTGTTTATTTTTTGGACCAAAGACATTAATAGCATTATCATTTATTATATACAAAAATCAACAACAACAAAAACAATAATAAAACAAAACAAATGCATTCTGCAAACAAACAAACAGCAACAACAACAACAAATGCATTTTTTAAAGAGCCCAAGGTTTACGAGCTTCTCTTGAAGCTGGCAACGTAGGAGGTCAAGAGTCAGCAAAAAAAATCGAAAAAAACTACTCACAAAAATATTGCAATTGCAATATTACGAAGTACCAGCAACAACAAAATAAATAGAAGTAACAAACAGTGACACAACGTTGACAAACATGAAATATCACACGTTTAGAACACATCGTTATTTTTTGGTGGAATTGACAGTTGTCTAGGGTTGCCATAATCAAATGAAATTATTTTTTGGAGATTTTTCCCCTGATGGATTTTTTTGGCACCCAGATCTTAGGGGTTATAAGTTTTTAAAGAGGAATGGTTTAAATATACCTCCGAAGGATAGATTGAAGGGTTATCCTAGACCTTTCCAATGATATACAATATTGGGTTATACCTCCCAACATAGCCTAGTTATAGTCCAATAGACATGAGACTTTACTTCTTGAAATTGTCAGTTTTAATCAGAAAACAGTACTTCGAAGGGCATAACTCTGTGGGGAGACAATTTAGAAAAATCCTTCTAACGAGTATTTCGAAGCTTTATTCTTCCTCTTTACAACGAGGTATAATATTCCAATATAACTCTTCAACTAACCGAGTTATCGGCAAAAATATCCAAGCGCTTCGATGCAGCGAACCTTGCAGTATTTTTTTTGGTAAGCCACTTCTAGAGACTATAACTATTTATGTGGGCTATATTTATTAGCTATGTTAACGGGAATATTGCAGGGCTAATCTTGACTTTTACCAAGATATACTATATAGTAGTTTCGCTGCTCAAATATCCAAGTTATAGGACAACATGTATGAAAAATATGTTTTCAAAATTCTCAATTTTTCCTGGTCATTGAGTATTAAGGGTCATAACTTTTGCAGTGGGTCATATTCCAAAAATCCATTAACTGAGATTTTAAAGCGTCGAATTTCCTCTTTACAACGAGATATAATATGACAACGTAACTCCTCAACTAACCGAGTTATCGGACAAAATATCTAAGCACTTCAATGGAGCGATATTGTTTAGTATTCTATGGTAACTCAGTTCTGGAGGCTATAACTTCCTATGTGGACAATATTCATTATCACTGTTAATTGGAATATTGTAGGACTACTCTTGCCCCTTACAATGATATACAATGTAATCATGTAGCTCCTCAAATACCCAAGTTATAGCCCAAAATACACAGAACTCCGATTTACAGGTTTTTCTCGATTTTAGGGCTTATTGAGTTTCTGAGTTTATAACTTGTGTGGAAGGCCATACCGAAAAATTCAGACAATTGTGATTTTGTAGAGCTGAGTTTGCTCTTTACAACGCGATATAAAAGATGTATGAAGCTCATTAACTAACAGAGTTATCGGACAAAAGATTATGTGCCCAGGGTTGCTATGAAAATGTTATGATTTTGTCGTAACCTTCTTCTAGAGGCTATAACTTTTTATGTGGCCAATATTAAAGAACTCTGCAAACGTGAATGTTGCAGAGATACTCTTGACATTTACAATGATATACAATATATGGAATTAGCTTTACAATGATATAAAATATGTGGACTTAGCTCCTCAAATACCCAAGTTATTGATCAAAGGACATTAAAGATAGGTTTTCAGTAATTTCAAAATTGTGATTGTCATAGTGTTTTTGAGGTTATATTTTGTGTAGAAGACAATACCGATGTTTTCCGACAATAGAGATTTTGTAGTGCTGACTTTACTCTTTACAACGCGGTATAAAAGTTGCATGTAGCTCATTAACTAACGAAGTTATCGGACAAAAAAATATGTGCGCAGAGTTATTATGAAAATTTTATATTTATGTGGTAACCCTCTTCTAGAGGCTACAACTTTTTATGGGACCAATATTAAAGACGTCTGTAAACGAGAATGTTGTAGAGCTACTCTTGACCTTTACAATGATATAAAATATGTGGACTTAGCTCCTCAAATACCCAAGTTATAGATCAAAATATATGAAAGTCGGGTTTCCAGAACATTCTTTACTTTTCTGGTCATTACGTATTTGAGGTTATAATTTGTGTGGAAGGCCATACCGGAAAATTCCGACAATAGAGATTTTGTAGAGCTGAGGTTGCTCTTCACAACGTGGTGTAAAAGTTGCATGTAGCTTATTAACTAACGGAGTTATCGGGCAAAAAAAAAATATGTGCGCAGGGTTGTTATGAAAATGTTATAATTTTGTTGTAACCTTCTTCTAGAGCATATAACTTTTTATGTGGCCAATATTAAATACATTTGTAAACGAGAATGTGGTAGGGCTAATCTTGGCCTTTACAATGATATAAAATATGTGGACTTAGCTCCTCAAATACCCAAGTTATTGATCAAAGCACATTAAAGACAGGTTTTCCGTAATTTCAAAATTGTGATTGACATTATGTTATTGAGGTTATAACTTGCGTGGAAGGCCATACCGGAAAATTCCGGCAATAAAGATTTTGTAGTGCTGACTTCCCTCTTTACAAAGTGGTATAAAGGTTCCACGTAGCTCATTAACTAACGGAGTTATCGGAGACAAAATTTTATGTGCTCAGGGTTGCTAAGACTATTTTAGGATTTTGTGGTAAGCCTGACCTGACCTTTTGTAGGCTCTAGACCTTTTTATGTGGCCAATATTAAATACATCGGTAAATGAGAATGTTGTCGGACTACTCTTGCCCTATACAATGACATAAAATGTGTATAGGCTTAGTTCTTAAAATATCCATGTTATAGATCAAAATATATGAAAGTCGGGTTTCCAGAATATTCTTTATTTTTCTTGTCATTACGTTTATTGAGGTTATAATTTGTGTGGAAGACCATAGCAAAAAATTCCGACAATAGAGATTTTGTAGTGCTGACTTTCCTCTTTACAAAATGGTATAAAAGTTGCATGTAGCTCATTAACTAACGGAGTTATCGGCCAAAATATAACTGCGCAGATTTACTACGAATATTTTAGAAATTTTTTGGTAGCCCTTATCTAGAGCCTATAACTTTGTTTGTGGCCAATATTATTTATCCCTGTTAATGAGAATATCGAAGAGGTATTCTTACCCTTTACAATGATATATAATATAGTAAATCTAGCTTCTCAAATACCCAAGTTATAGGCCAAAATTGCGGAAAGATTGGTTTTCTGGATTTTCTACATTATTCTTGTCATTATGTTCGTAGGTCTATAAGATTTGTAAAAGGCCCTATCTAGGAATTCCGTTAACTAAGATTTTAAAGCATTGTTCTTCCTTTTTCCAACGAGGTATAAATAATTCCTATAGCTCATAAACTAACGGAGTTATCGGGATATATACATAAACGCTCTGTTGCGGGAAATTCACAAAATTTTGTAGTAATCACTTTCTATGTGCAATAACTTTTGAAGAAGCCTGTATTTCTCATTGCCAATAACTAGAACTTTGAAGGGTTCACTTGGCTCTTTCCATTGATATATAACAAAATAATGTAACTCCTTAAATACCCAATTTATAGGTCAACAAATATGACGCTCAGCTAAAATTCTACATTTTCTGATTTCATAGAATTTTTTGGTCATTGTTTTTTTGGGGTTATAATTTTTAAAGGAAGCTAGGTCCATAAATTTCATTGAAGTCAATTTTATAGAGTTAAGCTTCCTCTTTAAAATGTGGTGCCATAAAGCAATGAGGCTGTTCCAATATCTGAGTTATAGGTAAAAATTTGCGAGTGCTGAGGTTTTGAAATTTTCAGAATTTTCTCGGCACCTGAATTAGCGGCCTCATAACTGTCGATGTGAGCTAGATATGTGATTACCGTTAACCACAATGTTCAAGGGTTACCCTTTAGATTTACAAAAATGTCCTACACATGGATGTAGCTTTTCAATTTTAAGAGTTATCGTCCAAAAATTAAAAAAAGTTTTATTTTTAGAAAATGCTATTTTTTGTGGTAACTGTGTTTTAGAGATAATAGCTTTTGAATATGCCTTGATCCGATTTTGATATGAACTGATATTTTAGAGAGTATCCCTTCACCTTTCCAATGAGGTATATCATAGGGATGTGACTATTAAGATACTCGAGTTATGGGGAAATTTTTAAAGAAGAACTTTTCTAATAAGATGTTTTTAGGATTTTTAGGTTATCATGATTCATGGTACATAACATTCGGAGCAGCCCATGTGAGTTCCTGCTATTAGCTGATATTTGTTAAGGGACATTTTATAGAGTTAACCTTGAACTTTACAATAAAGTCTCATATAGAGTTATAGCTGCTCAATTGATCGAGTTATCAGCCAAAAATCGACATAACTTATTTTCTACAAAATGTTTCCGCTTTCTAGCAATCGTGATCTGACGGCTATAAATCTCGAAGTTGTGACATATTTTATAACTCCTTTAAGGAATAGCTTAGAGAGTTACTCCTCTAATTTACATAGAAGCCCTATTCGGAATTATAGCTACTCATTTATTCGAGTTATCAACCAAAAATTAAGCGGACTTTGTTTCTCAGAAATTTTGTCATTTTTTATCACTGCGGTTTTTGAGGTTATATCTCACGAAGTAGGTCAAATGTTTTGTAAAGCCGTTAAGGAAGAGTTTATAGGGTTATGCTTTCCCTTTACAATGAAACCACATTTAGAATTATAGCTCCTCAATTACCCGAGTTATCAACCAAAAAACAGAAGTACTTAAAATCTATGAGTTTTTGGATTTTTTTGGTAATCATGTTCCGACGGCTATAACTTTAGAAGTAGGGTATATTTTATAATGCGGTTAGGGGACATTTTATAGAGTTACTCCTCCTCTTTACAATGATGTCCGATATGGAATTATAGCTCCTCACTTATCCAAGTTATCAGCCAAAAATCAAAAGAACTTAATTTCTGCAAAATGTTCAAATTTTCAAGCAATCCAATCTGGCGGCTATAACTTTCGAAGTAGGTCATATTGGGTAACGCCGTTAAGAAACACCTGTGGGAGTTAACATTCCCCTTAATATCTAAGTCCGAGGTGGAATTATAGATCCTCAATTATCCAAGTTATCAGCCAATAATCAATAGAACTTAACTTCTGCAAAATGTTCCAATTAACAAGCAATGATGTTCTGGCGGCTATAACTTTCGAAGTAGGTCATATTTTTTAACGCCGTTAGGAAACATTTGTTAGAGTTGCCATTCCCCTTTACAGAGAAGCCACTTAGAAAATTACAGCTGCACAATTGCCCAAGTTATCTATCAAAAATTAAGGCAACTTTATATCTAAGAAAACGTGCAATTTTCTAGCAATCTTGTACTGAGGCTATAACTTTCGAAGTGGGCTATACATTGTAACGCCGTTAGGGAACATCATTTAGAGTTACCCTTCCACTTTACAATGATACCTCATATAGAGATATATTTCCCCAATTACACGAGTTATTAACCAAAAATTTAGATAACTTAATTCTTAGAAAAATATCCCCGTTTTTTGGCTATCCTGTTCTGGTGGCCAGAACTACCAAAGGTGGCCATTTTTGGTAACGCCGTCAAGGAACATCGGTTAGAGTTACCCTTCCTCCTTACAATGAAGTCGCACTAAGAATTATACCTCCTCAATTATCCGAGTTATCCATCAAAAATGAAGAAAAAATAATTTCTAGAACTCATCCCATTTTAAACAAGCGGTATCTGGCGACTATAACTGTTGATCTAGTTCATATTTTGTTATACCGTTAAGGAATATTTTACAGAGTTACCCTTCCTCTTTAAAATGAAGTCCGGCATAAATTTGTATCTTATCACTTATCAAAGTTATCAACCAAAAAATTGAAAGATTTTAGTTTCTAGGATTTTTTTGTAATTTTCTAGTAGTCGCCTTCTGTCGCCTATAATTTTTGAAGTAGCCCATATTTTGTAATGGTATTAAGGAATATTTGTTAGAGTTACCCTTTCTCTTTACAATGACGCCTGATAAAGAGTTATACCTCCTAAATTATCCAAGTTATCAACCAAAAATGAAAAGAACTTAGTTTCTGGGGAATTTTGTAATTTTCTATCACTCCTGTTCTGGAGTTTATAACTTTCGAAGTAGGCTATATTTTGTAACGCCGTTGAAGAATATCTGTTAGAGTTACCCTTCCTCTTCACAATGAAGTCACATATAGATTTATAGCTCGTAAACTATCCAAGTTATCAACCAAAAATTAAAAGAACTTAGTTTCTAGGCAATATTTACATTTTCGAGTAATCGTGTTCTGTCGGCTATAACTTTCGAAGTAGGCAATATTTTGTAACGCCGTTGAGGGATATCTGTTAGAGTTACCCTTCCTCTTTACAATGACGTCTCCCATAGAGTTATAGCTTCTAAATTATCTAAGTTATCAACCAAAAATGAAAAGAACTTAGTTTCTGGGGAATATTATAATTTTCTATCACTCCTGTTGTGGAGGTTATAACTTTCGATGTCGGCAATTTTTTGTAACGCCGTTGAGGAACATCGGTTAGAGTTACCCTTACTCTTTATAATGATGTCTCTTATAGAGTTATAGCTCCTAAATTATCTAAGTTATCAACCAAAAATGAAAAGAACTTAGTTTCTGGGGAATATTGTAATTTTCTATCTCTCCTGTTCTGGAGTTTATAACTTTCGATGTAGGCTATATTTTGTAACGCCGTTGAGGAACATCTGTTAGAGTTACCCTTCCTCTTCACAATGAAGTCACATATAGATTTATAGCTCGTAAACTATCCAAGTTATCAACCAAAAATTAAAAGAACTTAGTTTCTAGGGAATATTTACATTTTCGAGTAATCGTGTTCTGTCGGCTATAACTTTCGAAGTAGGCAATATTTTGTAACGCCGTTGAGGGATATCTGTTAGAGTTACCCTTCCTCTTTACAATGACGTCTCCCATAGAGTTATAGCTCCTAAATTATCCAAGTTATCAACCAAAAATGAAAAGAACTTAGTTTCTGGGGAATATTATAATTTTCTATCACTCCTGTTGTGGAGGTTATAACTTTCGATGTCGGCAATTTTTTGTAACGCCGTTGAGGAACATCGGTTAGAGTTACCCTTCCTCTTTACAGTGACGTCTCATATCGAGTTATAGCTAGTAAATTATCCAAGTTATCAACTAAAAATTAAAAAAAAAACTTAGTTTCTAGGGAATATTTACATTTTCGAGTAATCGTGTTCCGACGGCTATAACATTCGATGTAGGCTATAATTTGTAAAGCCGTTAGGGTACATCTGTTAGAGTTACCCTTCCTCTTTAAAATGACGTCTCATATAGAGTTATAGCTCCTAAATTATTCAAGTTATCGACCAACAATTAACGGAACTTCGTTTCTAGGGAATAATTCCATTTTCGTGTAATCGTGTTCTGACGGCTATAATTTTAGAAGGAGGTCTTATTTTATAACACCGTTAAAGAATCTTTGTTAGAGTTACCCCTCCTGTTAACAATGAAGTCACATTTAGAATTATAGCTCGCCAATTATCCGCGAGTTATGAACCAAATATCACACTAACTTAATTTCTTTAGCATTTCCATATTTTCAAGCTATCGTGTTATGGTGGCTATATCGCTCGAAGTATACGAAATTTATTGTTTTCATTAATTAGAATTTTGTAGGGATGCCCCTGCCCTTTCCAAAAATATATCATTTAGGCATATAACTTTAGAACACACCAAGTTATCGACCGATTTCCATAACCACTTATTTTCTGAGCAGCTCCCGATTTTTCGACAGGATTGTTCTGAAGGTTATACGTCATGAATTAGTGTATGTTCATTGATGCCTTTGTAAGGTCTTCTCTCCTTACTTTCTTCCAAAACAAATATGGCAACCCAGATCTAAGAAAATAACTAACAAACATTGCAACCCTAGCCATTCTTTGTACCTGAACGTGGGCATCATTACCGTACATCGCATCAGCACCAAACCAAACAACATTGGAATGGATTACAAATTTTACAGTTAATCCAAAGCAAGAACAACAACAACAACTCCACTAATTCTGAAAAGTCATGCGGCCTTTAAGATCTCCATGGCGAAGCAGAAAAAAAAACAACAACAGCCTACGCATGCCCACCATACATCAGAAAGCAGCAGCAGCATGAATATGAATTAGGTAGAGGGGTGAGGTAAGGAGGGTAAGGAGATGTTCGAAATGATGTGTAGAGTGGCCTTCTGTTTCTTCGTGTGTTCGGATGGTGTTCTTGTGTCCGTCCCTGTTGCTGGGTAGTGTTTTCAAAACCACAACAACAACAGCAACTCATAAAGAACATTTGTGTGTCGCGCCTTTTTCCTCGTTATGGCAGATTATTTCGATAGAAAACAGGATCATATTGTGTAGCTGTCACGCAGCGACATGGAGAGGACAAGGGCACTTTCTCTCGCACGTCTCTTTGGTCCATGACTTTGACTCAATTATTTCGGGGAACTAATTAATTATGGTGTTGTTGCTATGATGATGTTATTTTAGGTTATGTTCGGAGTGCCTGTGTGTGCGATCAAGAGCCACCACCATATGTCGGCATAGACATGCTCGGCATGCTACTATGATGGATTACATTCGTCGCACATGCCCCAACCGATTCGAAGAAGTGTTTAAAATTAGATTTGTTACAACTCCTAGGGGAAAAAATTACAGGAATTTTCAAGGATTGGAGAGGCACTGAGAGAAATTGAGGGTGAGTGGATTTTTTAAAAAATATTTTTCGACAATTACATAAGGCGTGGATTTTTTAAAAAAATATTTTTCGACAATTACATAAGGCGTGGATTTTTTAAAAAATATTTTTAGGGGTCCAATACAAGGCGTGGATTTTTTAAAAAAATATTTTTAGGGGTCCAATACAAGGCGTGGATTTTTTAAAAAATATTTTTAGGGGTCCAATACAAGGCGTGGATTTTTTAAAAAATATTTTTAGGGGTCCAATACAAGGCGTGGATTTTTTAAAAAATATTTTTAGGGGTCCAATACAAGGCGTGGATTTTTTAAAAAAATATTTTTAGGGGTCCAATACAAGGCGTGGATTTTTTAAATAAATATTTTTAGGGGTCCAATACAAGGCGTGGATTTTTGAAAAAAATATTTTTAGGGGTCCAATACAAGGCGTGGATTTTTTAAAAAAATATTTTTAGGGGTCCAATACAAGGCGTGGATTTTTTAAATAAATATTTTTTGAAGAAGTTAGCAAATATAGGCCTGGATTTTTTAAAAAAATATTTTTAGGGGTCCAATACAAGGCGTGGATTTTTTAAAAAATATTTTTAGGGGTCCAATACAAGGCGTGGATTTTTTAAAAAATATTTTTAGGGGTCCAATACAAGGCGTGGATTTTTTAAAAAATATTTTTAGGGGTCCAATACAAGGCGTGGATTTTTTAAAAAATATTTTTAGGGGTCCAATACAAGGCGTGGATTTTTTAAAAAATATTTTTAGGGGTCCAATACAAGGCGTGGATTTTTTAAAAAATATTTTTAGGGGTCCAATACAAGGCGTGGATTTTTTAAAAAATATTTTTAGGGGTCCAATACAAGGCGTGGATTTTTTAAAAAATATTTTTAGGGGTCCAATACAAGGCGTGGATTTTTTAAAAAATATTTTTAGGGGTCCAATACAAGGCGTGGATTTTTTAAAAAATATTTTTAGGGGTCCAATACAAGGCGTGGATTTTTTAAAAAATATTTTTAGGGGTCCAATACAAGGCGTGGATTTTTTAAAAAATATTTTTAGGGGTCCAATACAAGGCGTGGATTTTTTAAAAAATATTTTTAGGGGTCCAATACAAGGCGTGGATTTTTTAAAAAATATTTTTAGGGGTCCAATACAAGGCGTGGATTTTTTAAAAAATATTTTTAGGGGTCCAATACAAGGCGTGGATTTTTTAAAAAATATTTTTAGGGGTCCAATACAAGGCGTGGATTTTTTAAAAAATATTTTTAGGGGTCCAATACAAGGCGTGGATTTTTTAAAAAATATTTTTAGGGGTCCAATACAAGGCGTGGATTTTTTAAAAAATATTTTTAGGGGTCCAATACAAGGCGTGGATTTTTTAAAAAATATTTTTAGGGGTCCAATACAAGGCGTGGATTTTTTAAAAAATATTTTTAGGGGTCCAATACAAGGCGTGGATTTTTTAAAAAATATTTTTAGGGGTCCAATACAAGGCGTGGATTTTTTAAAAAATATTTTTAGGGGTCCAATACAAGGCGTGGATTTTTTAAAAAATATTTTTAGGGGTCCAATACAAGGCGTGGATTTTTTAAAAAATATTTTTAGGGGTCCAATACAAGGCGTGGATTTTTTAAAAAATATTTTTAGGGGTCCAATACAAGGCGTGGATTTTTTAAAAAATATTTTTAGGGGTCCAATACAAGGCGTGGATTTTTTAAAAAATATTTTTAGGGGTCCAATACAAGGCGTGGATTTTTTAAAAAATATTTTTAGGGGTCCAATACAAGGCGTGGATTTTTTAAAAAATATTTTTAGGGGTCCAATACAAGGCGTGGATTTTTTAAAAAATATTTTTAGGGGTCCAATACAAGGCGTGGATTTTTTAAAAAATATTTTTAGGGGTCCAATACAAGGCGTGGATTTTTTAAAAAATATTTTTAGGGGTCCAATACAAGGCGTGGCTTTCTTAAAAAGATTTTTTTTAGAGATCTACATAAATTTTAAGTGATTTTTTATACTCTTTCGAGTTGAGCTTGATGATCTAAGTTTTGCAATTAAAAGGAGAGCCACGAGAAGAACCTACGAACCCACCATTTATGCGACGCGTTTCGCCGTTGGTTAAGCGGATCATCAGGCATATTGGGCTATGTGGCTTTACACAGGTCGTACGTTGATAACTTGTATTTATTCCGCCCTGATGCGAAACTTGCATATGCGAATTAAAATCAAAATTGTCAAAGTTCGACATTTGTCTTCATTCTAGGAACAGTCCTTTTCAAATCAGATCTTTGTTGTAGCGATTGCTAATTAATCCACACACCTACAATTTCTTCCCTGGTATACACATGTTTTTGCGCAACCGTTTTGGAAATGTGTTAATGGCTCAGAACGTTAAGTGCTCGTCTGGATCTACATAAATTAAATTTACGTTTTCGATTTCGATTTTTTTAATATTTATTTGTTGTTGTTGTTTTTGCTCTAAAAAATCATTAACATATCCCGCACAATTCATTGAAAAACCACGTGTGACGACGTTCAACAGTGGTTGGCTATTAATCTCTGTAACCCACTTTAGTTCCAAGAATTTTGATTTGAGTTCTCTTCTCTCTCGCGGTCGGGGAGAAATGCCATGCCGTCCGGCGAATACGTGCTGAAGGCAACGCGTGATATTCAAGGCGTCAATACTACTCGAGATGGACATACGATATGGGCTGGATGGCGAGCGGGCTGGCGAACTGGCTGGTCAATCGGACTGAGCAAACCACAGCTTTATCAGGGCAAAGTTATAAAATGAAAAAAGAACGAAAGAAGAAGAAGAAGAAGAAGAAAAAAAAACAAACGGATAATAAACAACGCCGCCAAGCGTTGTGGAAGAAATTCACGAATCCGAAATGAAATGACGCCAGAATATTAAATGCGGGAATAGAAAGAAGGTTATTGTTTTGATTACATCAAGCGATCATTCGCATCTCGGGGACGTTTTGAGCGGCACCGCTGAAACTGCAATCATTTCGATTGATCGATGTCAATGGAATGGTGGCTTTTGGATTGAAGGGAAATTTGCATTTTTTGTCTCAACCAAAATAGACATAACATCCGGTCTAATTTAATTTCGAAGTGATTGATATGATGATTCGGATTATGATGGGGGGTTTTCCATTTGTTATTGAAGGAAACAATAGGCCGCAGGAATTTACATAAATTTTGAATACGTTAAAATAATTTGGGTTTTAATTATAAAATACATGTGTGTTGGACCCCTAGGAGGTATACAAATATACGCCATGTTGGACCCCTGACATTCCCCTGCTGCGTGAACCATCAGCTGGTTCGCTTTTATATGCCTTTTGGGCATCTGGGGCATTTTCATCCATTCTCACAACATGACCTAGCCAATGTAGTCGCTGCAGCTCAATACGTCTAACAATGTCGATGTCTGAGGATATCTGGTACAACTCATGCTTCATTCGACGGCGATGTTCCGTCCGTCAACGCAGATCGGCCCATAAATCTTTCGGAGAAATTTTTTTTCTCAAACACTCTAAGAGTTGCCTCATCTGCTTGTGTAGCCTAGCCATCGTAGTCGCTGCAGGTCAATACGACTGACTATGTCGATGTCCGCGCTAAAATTGTAAAGCTCGTAGTTCATTTGACGGCGATATTCTGTCCGTCAACGCAGATCGGCCCACAGATCCTTCGGAGAATTTTTCTCTCAAACACTCCAAGAGCTGTCTCATCTGCTTGCGCAAGTACCCATGCTTCCGATCCATATAACAGCTCGGATAGTATCAGCGTCTTGTAGAGTGTGAGTTTGGTTCGACGGGAGGTGGCCTTGCTTTTGAGTTGTTTGCTCAGGCCATAGTAGCACCGGTTGGCCATCACAATCTTCATAAATCTTTCGGAGAATTTTTCTCTCAAACACTCCAAGAGCTACCTCATCTGCTTGCGCAAGTACCCATGCTTAAGATCCATATAACAGCTCGGATAGTATCAGCGTCTTGTAGAGTGTGAGTTTGGTCTGGCGGGAGGTGACCTAGTTTCTAAACTGCTTACTTAGACCATAGTAACATCTGTTGGCCATCACAATCCTTCTCCGAATTTCAAAACTGATGTCATTCGTTTCATTCGTATGGCGGTATCAAGGTATATAAAAATCTTTGACTACCTCGAAGCTGTAGTTCTCAAGTTCCACAGTGGGTTCGAGTCTACTGAACGTCTTGCGCGTTGATACCATGAGCTTGGTGTTCTCGCCGTTTACTGCCACCCACCCACTTTGGCAGATTTCTTCTCAATTTGTTCAAAGGTGGCTGTTACCGCTCATAATGTTTGACCCATTATATCGATGTCATCCGCGTAGGCGAGTAACATGTGTTGTTGTTGGTGTACATAGTGCCATTTCACCTGTTCACATTTGCCTCTCGTCTGAACTTTTCCAGCTGGATGTTAAAAAGGTCACACGACAAACTGTCACCTTATCTGAATCCTCGTTGGGTATTGAAGGGCTCCGAGAGGGCTCCGAGAGGTCTTTTCCGACGTTAACAGCTGATCTTGTGCCACTTAAAGTTATCCTGCCTAGCCGTATTAATTTTGCAGGAAAGCCAAACGCAGACATGGCTTTAAACACCTCTGAATGGATAGGGCTGTCGAATGCGGCTTTATAGTCGACGAATAGGTGGAATCGATGTCGATGTGTTTTTCTTGGGGGTTTTCCAGGATTTGGCGCAGAGTGAAAATCTGGTTAATGGTGGATTTGCCAGGTCTGAAGCCGCATAATGTCATTGAACATTGGCTTCAGTCGTTCACACAGTACACGCTGGATAGCACTTCATATGCGATGGGAAGAAGGCTAATTCCTCTATAGTTGGCAAATATCGTCTTGTCTCCTTTTTTGGGCACGGGACACAGGATGCTGAGGTTCCAATCATTGGGTATGCATTCCTCTAGACAAATTGTACTAATCAGCTGGTGTATGCTCCTGATCAGCATCTGACCATCAGTCTTGAATAAGTTCGGCACCTGCTGCATTATTATTCAACAGCCGATTGATTGATATTCGTACCTCATCTTGCCTAGGTGGTATACACTCTATACCATCATCTCTTATTGATTCTGGGGTATCTTCTTCACCGCCACTATTTGATACCAGAAGTTTTCCAAAATGCTCCTTTCAGATCCTCAGCACGCTGTCTGTATCTATCACCAGGTTTCCTTCTTCATCTCTACAGAAGGATGTGCCTGCCCCAAGCCTTCGGTTTGGTGTTTTATCCTTTGGTAGAATTTCCGGACTTCATTCTCACTCCTGTACATCTCGATTTGTTCACGCTCACTTTTTTCTTGTTCTTTCTTCTTTTTTCTGAAAATACGTTTCCCCTCTCTCCTTTTCTCATCAATTGTTCTCCATCACGTTACATGTTGCTACTGTCCGCAGGGTTGTCCTATACGCTGCGTTTTTCACATCGGTAGCATTACGACACTCCTGATCGTACCACGAATTTTTTGATGGTGGTCTTTGGCACCCAAGAGTTGCTTTTCCTGCAGTTTGTAGGGAGTGGGCAATTCTCTGTCACTGTGCTTCTATATTATTATCAGGACAAGGGGTGCTTTCCTCAAGAAGTTGTGTAAGTTGAGCGGATTAGGCCTCTGCTACCTGTTGTGTTTGCAGCTTTTCGACGTCAAATTTCCGTGTTACATTAGATCGCACCTTTGCTGCTACATTAAGACGGGTGCGTACCTTGGCTGCTGCAATGTAGAGGTCCAAATCGATATTCGTTCCTCGTATCGATCGAATGTCTAAAACACTGGACGAATGCCTTCCGTTTATCACAACATGATCAATTTGATTTCTCGTTGTTCGATCGGGAGAAATCCAGGTGACCTTGTGTATATCTCGATGCTTGAATCTGGTGCTGCTAACTACCATGTTTTTTGCTGCCGCGAAGTTAATCAACCTCTTGCCGTTGTCTGGTGCTTCCTCATGAAGGCTGAATTTTCCGACGGTGGGACCAACAATATTTTCGCTTCCGAGTTTGGCATTAAAATCTCCTAACAGAATTTTAATGTCATTGCCCCGGGCAGCTATCATATGCTGTTTCTATGCGCTCAGAAAATATGTCTTTGTGTCTGTTCATCTTTATCATCGGTCGGAGCATGGACGCAAATAAGACTGATGTAGAAGAACTTCGCTTTTATGCGGATTATAACAATTCGCTCATCTACTGGAGTAAATCTGGTGACGAGGTCTTTTATTCTCCTGTTAACCATAAATCCGCAGCCAAATTCATGTCTCGTTTCATGGCAGCTATAATACAGAGCGTAATCGTCGGATTTACTTACGCCAGTCCCTTTTCATCGCATTTCCTGTAAGGCAATAATATCGGCTTTGTACTTTTTGAGTACATCCGTCAAAGCGAGAACTGCGCCTTCTGTTCTGTACAACGTGCGCACATTCCAAATGCAGATCGGCGGGTTTGGTTTTCTTTTTCTTTGCTTTTTTATAGTAGGAGGGGTTTTCCGAGAGTGGGCAACTATCCCGACGCCTCAACCCATTTCTAATAGTTCTTATGGGTGAACTCGCGGCACTTAGCAGCTCACTATTTCATCGGGTGATGAAAATAGCTACCCCAGGTGAGTTCAGTGTCCACAATTGAGATGAAAGAGGGACCAAGATAAGCCTGGCCTTCGCCAGGTTAAAGCCAACAGAGCCGTTGCTTGGCATCTATCATTCCCTACGTCACCCACGCCTTGTGTAGATCCCTCAAAAATAATTTTTAAAAAATGCAGGCCTAGTGTAGATCCCCAAAAAAAAAAAAAAAAAAAAAAAAAAAAAATCCACGCCTTGTGGTAGACCCCTAAACCAAACATTAAACAAAGGCAACAATGTCCGACCATGGTTGCCTTGTGTCTCTCTGACAATTAATATTTGATGTTATTGAAAAAAAAAACGACAGAAAAAAAATCCGCAGGTCATTCTCCGTTCTTGCAAAAAAAAAAAAGCAAACAAAAACCCAAAGACATTGACATAATCGTTTAATAACCTGACCCGCCTTCTTCAATTGAAAAATCAGCAGTGCTGATGTCGAATTAAGTTTTAAAGTTTTGAGTGGGTCGGGTGGTTTTGTTGTTGTATTTATTTTTCTGTTCAGACAATACTGCCACTGACTTTGGGGCTGTTGATTGTTGTTGTCATTGCTTTGCATGGTAGATGGAGTTAATAATAGACAATGAATATCACATCACATGTTGCAAAAATTAACAACAACAACAAATTGAAGAAAAAAAAACTGCGCAACCCAGCAGATTGTGAAATCATATTTATTTGTAAATTTAAAGGTCCACAGCAAATCGAAAAAAAAATGTTCATTAAAAGTTCTATGGAATTGAGTTTTTTGCCAACGTTTGCCATTTTATTTGGTTAACAGAACGATACGACAGAACGATACACCAAATGGTCAGAATAGAAGAACAGCATTAATGTGATCATTAACATTAGACCAGTAGAGAGATGATTCATTGGGCCCCACTCCGACAAAAAAAAATTGCCAAACAAATTTGTGCACAATTGTTTCACAATAGTGGAAATCAGCAGAGGGGGTGGTTGCCAAAACCTCCCCTCGGTCCCATTTTTATTTTTTTTTTTTCAAAAAAAAAAAAAGTGATAACTCAATATTCTGTGAATACCATTTAAAATTGAAAGACACTTTTTATTCTCTCACGGCCATCGTTCAACTCATTCCGAACGTGTCGTTCGAACTTTCTCACACACATGTGTGTGGGACAGGGTAATTTTCGTTATAAATTATTTTTTGCCAAATGTTTCAAAACTAAACAGCATTTCTAGAAATACCGTTTGAATTTGTTATTCGTGAATAATTTTCAAATAAATTGGAAAAAAAAACTAAAATAGCTTTTCAGATTTATTGAATCTATTTTTTTTAGGAGATGAGGACGGTTTTTATAGAGTGTGTTTCAAAGAATAATTATATATGTATATAATTATATATATATAAATATTTATTTAGTCGTAATTCGACCAACAATTTTCCGACCAATTATAAAATATAAAAATTTCCACATTTTGTTTTATTTCGAAAAACTAACGAAAACTTAAATAAAACAAATTTCTGAAAATTTTTTATTAAAGGAAAAATTCGACCAATTTTTGGATAAAAAAAATTGACACAAGCGTAGACAAAATCGACCAAAAATGTTCGCACCAATTTGATAGAAGAATCATTTGAATCAAAAAATTTCTGATCAATTTTCCAAAAAAAAAACTGACCAAAATTAAAATTTAAATCAACAATTTAATAAAAAAATAAATCGACCAAAATCCACCAAAAAAAAAAAAAAAAAAAAATCTACCAAAAAATTTCCGACCAATTTAAAAAAAAAAAATCGAATTTCATTTTCTAAATCATTCTAATAAATCATCTAAATTTGTTTATAATCAATTTATTCAAAAAAAAAAAAAAAAAAAATAAAAAAATTAAAAAAAACAATAAATAAATAAATCGACCAAAATGTACAAAAAAAGTTCCGACCAATTTTCTAATCAATTTCCCAAAAAAAAAAACTGACCAAAATTAAAATTTAAACAAGCAATTTAATAAAAAAAAAAAAATAAATAAATCGACCAAAATCTACAAAAAAATCAACCAAAAAATTTCCGACCAATTAAAAAAAAATCGAAAAGGGACACAATTTCATTTTCTAAATCATCTAAATTTGTTTACAACAAATTATTAAAAAAAAAACAATAAATAAATCGACCAAAATGTACAAAAAAGTTCCGACCAATTTTGAAAAAAAATACTCGGACATAATTTAATATTCTAATGAATCGTATATATTTTACAACCAATTTAATAAAAAAAATAAATCGACCAAAATATAAAAAAAAAGAAAAAAAAAATCGACCAAAAATTTTCAGACCAACTAAAAACAGAAACGGACACTATTTTAGTATTGCAAATCATTCTAATAAATCTTCTACATTTGTTCTACAACCAATTTATCAAATAAAAAAAATAATTAAATAAATAAAAATCGACCAAAATCTACAAAAAATTAATAATTACGACTAATTCAAAAACAGACCAAATTTAATATTTTAAATCAATCTAATAATTCATCTAAATTTGTTTTAAAACCAATTTAATCAAAAAAAAAAAAAAACAAAAAAAATTAATCGACCAAAATGTACAAAAAATGTTCCGACCAATTTTGAAAAAAAAAACAAATACTCGGACATAATTTAATATTCTAATAAATCGTAAAACATTTGTTTTACAACCAATTTAATAAAAAAATAAATCGACCAAAATATACAAAAAATCGGCCAAAAATTTTCCGATCAACTAAAAAAACGGACACAATTTAATACTGCAAATCATTGTAAAAAAAAATAATCAAAAAAAAAAAAAATAAAAATAATAAAAATTGGCCAAAAAAATTTCGACCAATAAAAAAAAAATCAAAAATAGACCAAATTTAATATTGTAAATCAATCTAATAATTCATCTAATGTTGTTTTACAACAAATTTAATAAAAAAAAATAAATAAATCTTCGTACCAATTTGATAGTAGAATAATTTGAATCAAAAAATTTCAGATCAATTTCCAAAAAAAAAACTGAACAAAATTAAAATTTAAGCAAACAATTTAATAAAAAAATAAATAAATCGACCAAAATCTAAAAAAAAAATCGACCAAAAATTTTCCGACCAATTTTAAAAAAAAATCTGAATCACTCTAATAAATCGTCTAAATTTGTTTACAAGCTATTTATTCAAAAAAAAAAAAAAAAAAAACAAAAAATAAATAAATAAATCGACCAAAATGTACAAAAAATTTTCCGACCAATTTTGAAAAAAACAAAAATATTCTTTATTAATATTCTAATAAATCGTATACATTTGTTTTACAACTAATTTAATAAAAACAAATTAATCCACCGAAACCTACAAAAAAAAAAAAAAAAATTCCGACCAACTAAGAAAAAAACGGACCAACTCAAAAAAAAAAAAATAATAATTCTAATAAATCCTCTACATTTGTTTTACAACCAATTTATCAAAAAAAAAAATCGACCAAAATCTATAAAAAATTCGATCAAAAATTTTTTCCGACCAATTTTTCTCGGACACAATTCAATATTGTAAATCATTCTAGAATTGTTTAAAATTTAATAATAAAATAATCGACCAAAAATTTTTCCGACCAATTTTGAAAAAAAAAAATAGTATTGTAACTCATTCTAATAAATCATCTACATTTGTTTTATAACCAAAAAAAAAAAATTGATCTAAAATTTTCCGGCCAATAAAAAAAAATCAAAAACGGGCACAATTTAATATTTTAAATCATTTTAATAAAACTATTGTTTTAAAACCAATTTAATAAAATAATTTTTTCGACAAAAATCTACAAAAAAAAAAAAAAAAACAAACAAAAAATTTTCCGACCGATTTCGAAAAAAAATTCTTGGGCACAATTTAATATTGTAAATTAATCTAATAAATCATCTACATTTGTTTTACAACCAATTTAATAAAAAAAATAAATAAATAAATAAGTAAGCCGACCAAAGTCTACAAAAAAGCCAACCAAAAATTTTCCGAAAAAATTTAATAAAAAAATAGACCAAAAATTTTTCCGACCAATTTTGAAAAAAAAAATAATATTGTAACTCATTCTAATAAATCGTCTACATTTTGTTTTATAACCAAAAAAAAAATGTTACGTAAAATTTTCCGACCAATAAAAAAAATCAAAAACGGGCACAATTTAATATTGTAAATCATTTTAATAAAACTATTGTATTACAACCTATATAATAAAAAATTATATCGACCAAAATCTACAAAAAAACACAACACAATTTAATATTGTATATCATTCAAATAAATCATCTAAATTTATTCTACGACAAATTTAATAAAAAAAAAAAAAAAACGAACAAATCTACAAAAAAAAAAAAAAAAAAAAAAAACGACCAAAAAAAATTCCGACCAATTTTGAAAACAAAAATACTCGGACACATTTTAATATTGTATATCATACCAATAAATCGTATTCATTTGTTTTACAACCAATTAAAAAAAATTCGACCAAAAAATTCCGCCCAATTCAAAAAAAAAAAAAAAAAAAAATCAAAAATTTTTGAAAAAAAAATCTTAAAGAAATCGACCAAAATCTAAAAAAGGACCAAAAATGTAGAAAAAACATTCTAAAAAATCGTCTACATTTCTTTTACAAAAAAAAAAAAAAATCCGACCAATTTCAAAAAAAAAAAAAAACTTCGGCATTCAAATAAATCATCTAAATTTGTTTTACAACAAATTTAATAAAAAAAACAAATCTTAAAAAAAATAGACCAAAATTTTTTCCGACCAATTTCGAAAAATAATACTTGAGCACAATTTAATATTGTATATTATTGAAATAAATCGAAATTAGTTTTACAACAAATTTAATAAAAAAACGAACAAATCTACAAAAAAATCGATCAAAAATTTTTCCGACCAATTTTGAAAAAAAAATACTCGGACACAATTTACTATTGTATATCATACCAATAAATCGTATTCATTTGTTTTACAACAAATTTAATCAAAAAATAAATCGACCAAAATCTACAAAAAAAAAAAAATCGACCAAACATTTTTTCGACCAATTTTGAAAAAAAAAATTCTCGGACACAATACAATATTGTAAATCATTCCATATTTCGTAACAAAATACCAAATTCACTTGAAAAAAAAAAAATTCAACGAAAATTTTCCAACCAATTTGATAGACTAACTTTGCTTTATAAAAACAACAACAACAAAATTCGACCAACTATGTTTCCGACAAATTTTGAACGAAGAAATATTGGACAACATTTTTGAAAAAAAAAAAAACAAAAAAATCTACCACTTCTCTGATATCATAAAAAACTGCCTTCATTCGGAAACTACCAAAGATACATTCGACCAAAATGTTCTTACCGATTTTATAATAGAATAATTGGACCAATTTCATAAATAAAAGCTTTCTTAATTTTTTTAGAAAAATAATAGTAATAATTCGACCAAGAACAATTCGAGTAATTGAAACTGAACTAAAATACTTCAATACTTCCGACCAATTTCGAAAAAAATACTCGGAGACAATTTACTATTGTATATCATTCAAATAAATCATCTAAATTTGATCTACGACAAATTTAATAAAAAAAAACCGATCAAAAATTTTTCCGACCAATTTTGAAAAAAAAAATACTCGGACACATTTTAATATTGTATATCATACCAATAAATCGTATTCATTTGTTTTACAACCAATTTAATCAATAAATAAATCGACCAAAATCTACAAAAAAAAAAACGACCAAAAAATTTTTCGACCAATTTTGAAAAAAAATTCTCGGACACAATACAATATTGAAAATCATTCTATATTTCGTAACAAAATACCAAATTCACTTCAAAAAAATCGACAAAAATGTTCCTACCAATTTGATAGACTAATTAAAAAAAAAAACAACAACAAAATTCGACCTACTATGTTTCCGACAAATTCTATACGAAGAAATATTGGACAACATTTTTGAAAAAAAAAAAACAAAAAAATCTACCACTTCTCTGATATCATAAAAACTGCCTTCATTCGGAAACTACCAAAGATACATTCGACCAAAATGTTCTTACCAATTTTATAATAGAATAATTGGACCAATTTCATAAATAAAAGCTGACCAACATTATTATCTAAAAAAAATTTTTTTCTTTCCTATTTTTTTTAGAAAAATAATAGTAATAATTCGACCAAGAACAATTCGAGTAATTGAAACTGAACTAAATTACTTCAACAAATACCGAATACAAATTCGGCCAAACATTTTCCGACCAATTTTAAATTTAAAAAAAAAAAAAATTTAAAATTTATAAATTAATTTAAAAATTTTTAAATTAAAAAAAAACAGGAATTACATTTTAAGAACCAGCGTGCGGAGCCGTATAATCGGACGGGGCCGACCATATGATACCCTACACAACTTCTACGAAAATCTAACTTTCTGTGGTTCTATATTCTGAGCATGGAACATATTTCGCTATATTTGCACCCTCTTGACCGACTAGAGGTCAACAAATATTACTAATATTCAGCACAACCAGGTGTTGTCCTTGACCTAACCTGGACCCTCATGGAAAATTTCAAAGCGATTAGCGCTATATTTCCGCCCTCTTGTAAGGTAATGGGCTACCGAATTTTTCACACAAAAGTCAGGCTTCATTTGACCCGCTAAATGTTGACCTATCTTTATCAAAACAGGCATGCTTATTCTTTAACCCGATCCCCCGATTCTCCATGTAAAAATTTGCGATGTTTGGGCCATAATTGCAACCTGTGGAGCGTCCAGAAAAATGGACAAAAATTAAGTATTTGGTCCATTTCATAATATTTGGACCCATAAATATTAACCGATCGTTACCAAAAACAATAGGAGTCCTCATTGGGCAGAATCCATCCTACATGCAAAATTTCGTCAAGATTGGTCCATAACTGTGGCCTGTATCGTGTTTACAAATTATAGTGGACAGACGGACACACATGTCTAGATCGACTCAACTAGTCGAGATATGACGATCGGTATACTTAAAGGTGGGTCTAGGAACAATATTTTACGGCGTTACAAACTTTTGGGGCTACACAAAGTTATAATAGGGCATCCTGCACAAAGTTGTGTAGGGTATAAAAATGTTGATGTATTTTAAAAATCGAACAGGTCTGTGAATTATTTTCTCAATGCAGTTTTTTTTTCTTAATTTTGTTATTGTTGTTGTTTTTTTTTTATAATCCCATACCTCTGTTCTCAGATCACGAACAAAGTCGCAACGAATGCATCCTCAGCATATCACAAGAGAATCACAAAGGAATTTCTGGGCAGACCGTCAGTGCAGGCGACGCTGTGGAGTTTTGTTTGTGTTGGTCAGGTTGGAGACTATTGTTGTTGTTGTTGTGATTCTTCCTCCAAATGCCTGTCTGGCCATTAGCCTTGCTATATCTCGGTGGTGTCTTTTTTAAGCCATTTCTTGGAGTTTGTTTTGTTGTTGGTTTTTTTTCTGGAATTGGCTCCAAAGTTGGCTTTATTTTCTTGTTGTTGTTAACTTGTTGGCTAATATTGTTGTTGTTGTTGTGATGGTGTTTGTTTTAAGCCTGATGATGATGCTGCTCTGGAAACCAAAACAAAAAAAAAAAAAAGAATAACAAAAAAACGTGCCTGGGAAAAATCGACTAAAAAAAATCCACACCGGACAGATTCGATGTTGTTTTGATGTTGTCAGCTTTGTTCGTTCTTCCCTATCCCTCGTTTCTTCGTTATCGTTTATCATCGTGTCTAGTGGTATGACAATTTTTTGGAATTAGTTTCAGAAAAATTTTGAAATTCCCGGGAATCAAAAATTTCCATTCCGAATTTTTTTCCCATGGCATTCTAGTTGGAAGCGGTGGAAGACATTTTTTTAAGAAATTATTTTCTAGGGTCTCCCACAAGACGTGGATTAAAAAAAAAATATTTTTAGGGGTCTACCCTAAGGTGTGGATTTTATAAACATTATTTTCTAGGGTCCTCTACAAAGCGTGGATTTTTTAAACACTATTTTCTAGGGTCCTCTACAAGGCCTGGATTTTTTTTTAAATCATTTTTTCAAGGGTCCTCTTCAAGGCGTGGATTTTATTAAATCATTTTTGCAAGGGTCTATAATATAAATATTATTTTCTGAGCTCTACAAGGGTCTATACAAGGCGTGGATTTTTTTAATAATTTTTTCTGAGCTCTACAAGGGGTGGATCTTTTTAAATAATTTTTTTCTGAGCTCTACAAGGGTCTATACAAGGCGTGGATTTTTTTTAATATTTTTCCTGAGCTCTGCAAGGTTCTACAAGGCGTGGATTTTTTAAATATTTTTTTCTGAGCTCTACAAGGGTCCACACAAGGCGTGGATTTTTTAAATATTTTTTTCTGAGCTCTACAAGGGTCCACACAAGGCGTGGATTTTTTAATAATTTTTCAAGGGTCCACACAAGGCGTGGATTTTTTAATAATTTTTTTCAAGGGTCTATACAAGGCCTGGATTTTTTTTAATAATTTTTTCTGAGCTCTACAAAGGTCTATACAAGGCGTGGATTTTTTAAGTAATTTTTTCTAAGCTCTACAAGGGTCTATACAAGGCGTGGATATTTTTTAATAATTTTTTCTGAGCTCTACAAGGGTCTATACAAGGCGTGGATTTTTTTTAATATTTTTCCTGAGCTCTGCAAGGGTCTACAAGGCGTGGATTTTTTAAATATTTTTTTCTGAGCTCTACAAGGGTCCACACAAGGCGTGGATTTTTTAATAATTTTTCAAGGGTCCACACAAGGCGTGGATTTTTTAATAATTTTTTCAAGGGTCTACAAGGCCTGGATTTTTTTTAGTAATTTTTTCTGAGCTCTACAAGGGTCTATGCAAGGCGTGGATTTTTTTAAGCAATTTTTTCTGAGCTCTACAAGGGTCTATACAAGGCGTGGATTTTTTTAATAATTTTTTCTGAGCTCTACAAGGGTCTATACAAGGTGTGGATGTTTTTAATATTTTTTCTGAGCTCTACAAGGGTCTACACAAGGCGTGGATTTTTTTAAATAATTTTTTCTGAGCTCTACAAGGGTCTATACAAGGCTTGGATTTTTAAAATAATTTTTTCAATGGTCTATACAAGGCGTGGATTTTTTTTTAATAATTTTTTCTGAGCTCTACAAGGGTCTATAAAAGGCGTGGATTTTTTTAATAATTTTTTTCTGAGCTCTACAAGGGTCTATACAAGGCGTGGATTTTTTTAATAAATTTTTCAAGGGTCTATACATGGCGTGGATTTTTTTAGTAATTTTTTCTGAGCTCAACAAGGGTCTATGCAAGGCGTGGATTTTTTTAAGCAATTTTTTCTGAGCTCTACAAGGGTCTATAAAAGGCGTGGATTTGTTTTAATAATTTTTCTGAGCTCTACAAGGGTCTATACAAGGCGTGGATTTTTTTTAATAAATTTTTCAAGGGTCTATACAAGGCGTGGATTTTTTTTAATAATTTTTTCTGAGCTCTACAAGGGTCTACACAAGGCGTGGATTATTTAAATAAAATAAAAAAAACAATTCTTCGTCTGAGAATGAAAGAAAAGAACTCCAAACCAAGTTCACCATCCACTACTCAGCCACCAATTATAACAACAACAACACCAACAAAATGAATTATATACAAATCAGCAAAAAACCGCGAGAGAACCATCCATCGAAGAAAATAAAAACAAAAGAAAATTTGCCAGAAAATGAATTCAATTTTTGTCTGTGCCCAAAACATGTTTTGCTCAGAATCTGAATTCGAAACGTAAGTAGCAGCAGCAGCAGAGCCAATGGCTGGGTCATAACGAAATTTCAACAGAACTAAGAATGAAATGGACAGGCCGCCGCTCTTACCCTGATCCTCTACTATAACAGACACAATAAACGTTTCCCTTTGTATCTGGTTCCGTCCGAACAGAACAACCGAAAAACGACTGAATGACAAATATTGGCCCCAAAACAAAGACCCACAAAACTTCGATGGCATCAGCAGACGGTGGCGGCGGCGACTATTGTGAAATTGCATTCTGATTTGCAATAAATTTAGTTTTTGAATAAAGAAATAAGTCAAAATGGAATGGAGGAAGGGGTGCAGGGTAGCTAAGTGGGCAGTCAAGAAGTCAATGGAAAGAAACAAATGAATGATTTTTTTGGACGATTAAAAACAAAATTTTTAATGACGAGCAGATTTTTTTTAATCCACGCCTTATTTCAGTAAGTCTCCAAAAATATTTTTTTAAAAAATCCACGCCTTATTTAAGTATGTCTCCAAAAATAATTTTTTAAAAAATCCACGCCTTGTTTAAGTAAGTCTCCAAAAATATTTTTTTAAAAAAACCACGCCTTATTTAAGTAAGTCTCCAAAATATTTTTTTTAAAAATCCACGCCTTATTTAAGTATGTCTCCAAAAATATTTTTTTAAAAAATCCACGCCTTATGTAGGTCTCCAAAAATAATTTTAAAAAAATCTTCGCCTTATCTAAGTCTCCAAAAATAATTTTTCAAAAGTCCACGTCATATGTAGTTGTCGAAAAAATATTTTAAAAAAATCCACGCCTTACATAAGTCTCCAAAAGTATTCTTTAAAAAATCCACGGCCTGCGTTTTATTTCCTCTTTGCCAAAAAAGTCCAGCCGACGTTTCCTCCATTCCGCAACATTGTCTCAAAGCAAAACACAAAAAATAAAACACTTCCGACATTGGGTGAGTGAATATTCCGATTACGTATCTCTCCGTCAGTGTGTGTGGGGGGTTTTTTTCTCACACACGGTCTGGTAATTGGATCGAAAACTCATTAAAAAAAATTGTGCTTTGTGCTTCACAGACTTATTTCATTAATAATTACGCTTGAGTGAGAGCCCCGGCCCCAACCTCCTCTATACACCCTCGTCGCCGAACAGCCGAACAATTATGCGGCACTCAGAAAGCAGTGTAAATTGAAGAACGCGAAATAAGCGAGAGAACAATTGTGAGTACGCGTGAGATATGCAAATGCAGAACCTCACCTCCCACCAAAGACGAAGAAGACGAAGCAGAATATGACAAAAGCAACAACAGTTCTGAACTGAACTGAAGCAAGCCCCCCCCCACAAACTTAACACCCATAAATGGTGGGCCCATAGTCGGTTTGTTGTATGCAGCAGAACATGGAAGTGACTGGTTGAGTGAGTGACTGTCAGACGAACGGACGGAATGTATGAATGGCATGAGTGATGTGTGTCTGAATGACTGCCAGCCTGTCACTAAAACTGAGCCAGTCAACCAACCAACCAGCCAGCCAGAGAATTATTTAACAATAAAATCCGACAACTTTGAAAAGAACGAACATTGACCTTCATTGTGTGTGTGTGTGTGAATGTGTTGTTGTTGGTGGTGGTGTAGTTGGCATTGTTGTTACCGTCTATGGGGAGTTATTCTTGGCCTTGCTGAAAAAAAACTTAAAAAATATTCTTTAAAAAATCCAGACCTTGTGTAGGTCTCCAAAAATAATTTTTGGAAAATCCAGGCCTTTTGTAGGTCTCCAAAAATAATTTTTGAAAAATCCAGGCCTTATGTAGGTCTCCAAAAATAATTTTTAAAAAATCCACGCCTTGTGTAGGTCTCCAAAAATAATTTTTAAAAAATCCACGCCTTGTGTAGGTCTCCAAAAATAATTTTTAAAAAATCCACGCCTTATGTAGGTCTCCAAAAATAATTTTTAAAAAATCCACGTCTTGTGTAGGTCTCCAAAAATATTTTTTAAAAAATCCACGCTATGTGTAGGTCTCCAAAAATAGTTTTTAAAAAATCCACGCCTTATGTAGGTCTCCAAAAATAATTTTCAAAAAATCCACGCCTTGTGTAGGTCTCCAAAAATAATTTTCAAAAAATCCACGCCTTGTGTAGGTCTCCAAAAATAATTTTCAAAAATTTCCACGCCTTGTGTAGGTCTCCAAAAATAATTTTCAAAAATTTCCACGCCTTGTGTAGGTCTCCAAAAATAATTTTTAAAAAATCCACGCCTTGTGTAGGTCTCCAAAAATAATTTTTAAAAAATCCACGCCTTGTGTAGGTCTCCCAAAATAATTTTTAAAAAATCCACGCCTTGTGTAGGTCTCCCAAAATAATTTTTAAAAAATCCACGCCTTGTGTAGGTCTCCAAAAATAATTTTTAAAAAATCCACGCCTTGTGTAGGTCTCCAAAAATAATTTTTAAAAAATCCGCGCCTTGTGTAGGTCTCCAAAAATAATTTTTAAAAAATCCGCGCCTTGTGTAGGTCTCCAAAAATAATTTTTAAAAAATCCACGCCTTGTGTAGGTCTCCAAAAATAATTTTTAGAAAATCCACGCCTTGTGTAGGTCTCCAAAAATAATTTTTAAAAAATCCACGCCTTGTGTAGGTCTCCAAAAATAATTTTTAAAAAATCCACGCCTTGTGTAGGTCTCCAAAATGAATTTTTAAAAAATCCACGCCTTGTGTAGGTCTCCAAAATGAATTTTTAAAAAATCCACGCCTTATGTGGGTCTCCAAAAATAATTTTTAAAAAATCCACGCCTTGTGTAGGTCTCCAAAAATAATTTTTAAAAAATCCACGCCTTGTGTAGGTCTCCAAAAATAATTTTTAAAAAATCCACGCCTTGTGTAGGTCTCCAAAAATAATTTTTAAAAAATCCACGCCTTGTGTAGGTCTCCAAAAATAATTTTTAAAAAATCCACGCCTTGTGTAGGTCTCCAAAAATAATTTTTAAAAAATCCACGCCTTGTGTAGGTCTCCAAAAATAATTTTTAAAAAATCCACGCCTTGTGTAGGTCTCCAAAAATAATTTTTAAAAAATCCACGCATTGTGTAGGTCTCCAAAAATAATTTTTAAAAAATCCACGCCTTGTGTAGGTCTCCAAAAATAATTTTTAAAAAATCAACGCCATATCGGGGACCGTAAAAAATATTTATAGGGTCTCATCAATTCGGTAATATCTCCGAAACCTCAAGCTCGAGTTGGTTAAAATTTATGGCACGTTTTTTTCGATATGAAACGTTTTTGTAATTATTGCCACTGCCATTAAATTGTTGTTTTTGTTGTTGTCGAATCGCCAGTTTTATGTCCATAGCTAAGCGCAGGCGCATAGACGATGGATGGATGGCTGGACGGGTCTGGCCGTTCGGCCACCAACTAAGCTCCAAAGGCAATTAAAATGTGTCTGTCCCCATAGCTATGGAGTTGTTGTTGTACTCTAGACAAATATAGATTGTTGTTGTAATTAGTATATTTGTTGTTGTCGGTGTTGTTGTATGGTGTTGCTATGAAGTGACGCTTTGTATGTCTATTTATGGCCAAAGTCATTCATTGTAAACGGCTCGTAATTATCAAGAAGTAGCAGCCACAGCAACAACAACAATAGTGTGAAATAAAATAATTGTTGTTGTTGTTTTTGTAATGATAATGAAGTTGTTGTTCTGTCTATTATATGTTTGGCCATTGCCACTTTAATAATTGCTGCCTAACGCATCATCACGTCCATTGTACAAAAAAAGAAAACCAAAAAAAAAAAAAATGGTCTAGGTGTTGAGTGGATGTAGGGAGGGGGCAGTGGGGTTCTAGGAAGCTACTACCTCAAGCTTTTGTGTTATTTCCACTCCAAAAATATTTTTTTGGAATCATAAATTTCCTCGAGTCAACATCGTTTCACGTAAAACGTATCACAAGGTCAGGGTTTTTGTCGATTGACTTCGACGTCGGTCGGACGGGGAAGGGGAAAACTTGTCATTTGTAGCCGTTCTGTCGGTAGGCATTTTACATCGAACCGAGAAAAAAGTGGGCGTGACAATTTTATTAACTAATTTCCTTTCACGTTTTTCGAATGGCATTTTTTTCTTTGGCTAGCGGAGAACCTTATGGCTGTGTGTAGGGTTCTTGACTGTGACTTTGGGTCACTGTCACACTGGAACTTTATATTAAAGCCCCCGCTGTGTTTGTGCGTGCGTGCCATCATCCATCAATTAAATGGTCATCGGGTAATCAAATTTTCGAATAGTCCACTTTACAAATGCTTGGCATTCATCAAAGGCTGGGGGTATCATAAATGAATTAAAGTCGCAGCGAGGGTGGGGGAGGGGGAATGGTTGTAAATTATTTTCCGGATATCAAAATATAATTCATTTTGATATACAAACATATTTTTGGGGGTCCAACACAAGGCGTGGATTTACAAAAAAAAAAAAAAAAAAAAAACAAAACAGTAAGGAAAGTAGTACAAAGTCCGACTGGGCCGACTATATGATACCCTTCACCACTTTAGGTATATTGTACATATGTATCCTTACAATTGTATGTCAATGTACCCTCGAAGGTACGCTATGCCAAATTTCGTGCAAATCAAAAAATATATTCGGACTTTGTTGCACCATTTACCTTAAATCGGACGAAAATATATATGGGAGCTATATCTAAATCTAAACCGATTTTCAGGAAACTTAGCACACATCACTCTAGACTACATTTAATACGCTATGCCAAATTTCGTGTCAATCGAATGATATATAGGTATTTTGGTGCACCATTTACCTTAAATCGGACGAAAATATATATGGGAGCTATATCTAAATCTGAACCGATTTGCACGAAACTTAGCACACATCATTCTAGGCTCAATTTAGTACGCTGTGCCAAATTTCGTGCAAATCGAAAGATATATAGGGACTTTGGTGCCCCATTTACCTTAAATCGGACGAAAATATATATGGGAGCTATATCTAAATCTGAACCGATTTTCTTAAATTTCAATAGGAAAAAATGATTTAAAAAATCCACGCCTTATGTGGACCTTGGAAAAAATGATTTAAAAAATCCACGCCTTATGTGGACCTTGGAAAAAATGATTTAAAAAATCCACGCCTTATGTGGACCTTGGAAAAAATTATTTAAAAAATCCACGCCTTATGTGGACCTTGGAAAAAATGATTTAAAAAATCCACGCCTTATGTGGGTGTTGGAAAAAATTATTTAAAAAATCCACGCCTTATGTGGGTGTTGGAAAAAATTATTTAAAAAATCCACGCCTTATGTGGGTGTTGGAAAAAATTATTTAAAAAATCCACGCCTTATGTGGGTGTTGGAAAAAATTATTTAAAAAATCCACGCCTTATGTGGGTGTTGGAAAAAATTATTTAAAAAATCCACGCCTTATGTGGGTGTTGGAAAAAATTATTTAAAAAATCCACGCCTTATGTGGGTGTTGGAAAAAATTATTTAAAAAATCCACGCCTTATGTGGGTGTTGGAAAAAATTATTTAAAAAATCCACGCCTTATGTGGGTGTTGGAAAAAATTATTTAAAAAATCCACGCCTTATGTGGGTGTTGGAAAAAATTATTTAAAAAATCCACGCCTTATGTGGACCTTGGAAAAAATTATTTAAAAAATCCACGCCTTATGTGGACCTTGGAAAAAATTATTTAAAAAATCCACGCCTTATGTGGACCTTGGAAAAAATTATTTTAAAAATCCACGCCTTATGTGGGTGTTGGAAAAAATGATTTAAAAAATCCACACCTTAGGTGGACCTTGGAAAAAATTATTTAAAAAATCCACGCCTTATGTGGGTGTTGGAAAAAATGATTTAAAAAAGCCACCCCTTATGTGGACCCCAAAAAATTATTCTTTAAAAATCTAGGCAATTTTATTAAATTCATAATATAAAATTTGGGTTCCTCCTGATAGAATCAACCCAATGTGATTCATAATCGATACCTTGAAATAATTGCAATAAATAAATCTTGAGTCATATCACAGTAATAAAAACACGTAATCAAATTCTAAAGAAAAAAAAAACAACAACAACAACGACACCAAAGCAATAAAGCCGGTTAAGAGCACTGAGAATACCCCAGCTATTAGCTAAGCTGCTCCGCACAACCTTCACCTGGCTGGCCCTCCTCCTAACCAAAAAAAAAAAAATAATAAATAAAATATCGATGGGAACTTAACGTTCAGCCCGATAATGATGATGCTGCTGCTGCCGATGATGGCAACAAAAACAACAACAATCACAATAAATAACGAAAAATGCAAACAACAGCAGCAACAAATAGCTAATGGCAACTTCTAAGCCAGGCCACGTGGTAAAGGCCATTAGCCATATGGATGATAATAAAAAATAGAAATACTTCCATATACCCCCCAAAACATAGCCCCCATCGTCCTCATTTTATTTTTTCTTGGGGAATCTTGCTAAAATGTCTAAACCTCCAATCAATTCCTAGATTTTCACAAAATCCGTCATATTTCACCTTAGCCCGACTGCCTTAGTTACAGTGCGGTTAATTGACAATTAAATCGAAAAAAAATCTATTCGATAAGCGTTCGGCGGCGTTCTCTTTCGACACGTGTCTTCATTTATAAACAATAAAATGGAACGCAGTTTTAAAAATAGCTAAGGAAACTCACTTCGATATCCCACATTTCTCCCTGCTGATATGCCCTGTGTTCATCCGACCTCTGTAACTTTTGCTTTCCTTTTGCGAGTGATTGATTTGTCGACGTCAGAGGCGCCTTCATCCACCTTGAACTTCTTCTGGATTTGACAGACTTTTGGCATGCGGGTTACAAAGGTGAGAGGTTGCTTTTGTTGCAGGGCAGGGAAAGGGGGAGTGGGTAGATGTGGGCGGAATTTGTCCCATGGTGTTATCCCCTCTGACATGTGTTTGTGGTGGTATTAGAACATACCGCACCACACACACTTTTAGTAGTATTTATAGCCCTAATTAAAGTTAGTTTGCCAATGAGGAGCAGGGAGGGGGGCGATGGGAAGATGTTGGGGGAGCAGGGAAGGTAAGCTATACCTATGAGCACAATGGAAGATAATTTGAAAGAGAAAATATGTTTTGTTTAGTTGGAAATAATAAGCAAAGCATTTTTTAGACAATTTCGTACATTGTTTTGATTTTGGGTCAAATATTCCCCTTATACCCAATTTGAGGGGGGTGGTCTCAATGGGAAAAATATTCTACACCAAATTTCATTATGAGGCATCAACCGGAAGAAATCTGTAGCTTTCATATAAACCTGCGAAAAATTAGATTCAAATATACCATAAAAATAGATAGGATTTTTAGGGGACAATTTGGTATTATCTGAAGAAAGTGGCCCAATTTTCGTACTATATGGCAACTTAGGAAGTTGATGTCAATGAAAAAAATATTCTACACCGAATTTCACTATAAGTCACCGACCGGATGGAATCTGTACCTTTCATATAAACCTGCGAAAACTTTATTTCAAATATACCATAAAAATAGGTAGAAGTTTTAAGGTGTAATTTGGTATTATCTTCCGAATGTGGCCCAAATTTCGTACTATATGGCAATTTAGGCAGTTGATGTCAAGGAGAAAAATGTTCTACGTCAAATTTGACTATAAGTCACCGACCGGAAGAAATCTGTAGCTTTCATAGAAACCTACGAAAAATGAGTTTCCAATTCAGTTATAAAAATAGGTAGGATTTTTTGGAGCAATTTGGTATTCCTTCTCAAAAAATGGTCGAAAGTTCGTACTATATGGCAGTTTAGGGTGTTGATGTCAATGGAAAAATTATTCTACGTTGATTTTCACTATAGGTCACCGAACAAATGAAATCGATATGGGAAGAGACGGAAGAGAAAAGTGTATTTTTTGATTTACATTACAATAAAACATTTTTTGGGTCATTTTCATACATTGTTTTGATGTTGGGTCCAAATTTACCCTTTATCCTGAATTTTATGGGGATAGTGCCAATGGGAAAAATATTCTACGTCAAATTTCACTATATGCCACCAACCGGAAGAAGTCTGCAGCTTTCATCTTAACCAGTGAAAAAATTAATTTCAAATTTGGCTATAAAAATAGGGAGGATTTTTAGGGGATATTTTGGTACTATCTTCAGAAAGTGGCCCAAACTTCGTACTATTTGGCAATTTAGGCAGTTGATGTCAAGGGGAAAAATATTCTACGCTAAATTTCACTATAAGTCACTTACCGGAAAAAGTCTGTAGCTTTCATAGAAACCTGAGAAAAATGAGTTTCCAATTCAGTTATAAAAATAGGTAGGATTCTTTGGGGTATTTTGGCATTTCTTATCAGAAAATGGTCGGAATTTCGTACTAAATGACAACTTAGGCAGTTGATGTCAAAGAAAATAATATTCTACGCCAAATTTCACTATATGTCACCGACGGGAAGAAATCTGTAGCTTTCATATGAACCTGCGAAAAATGAGTTTCCAATTTGCCTATCAAAACAGGTAGAAGTTTTTAAGGAAATTTGGTATTTTTTTTTAAATTGGCCCAAATTTCGTACTATATGGCAACTTAGGCAGTTGATGTCAATGAAAAAAATATTATACGCCAAATTTCACTATATGTCACCGACGGGAAGAAATCTATAGCTTTCATATGAACCTGCGAAAAATGAGTTTCCAATTGGGCTATTAAAATAGGTAGAAGTTTTTAAGGAAATTTGGTATTTTTTTAAAAATTGGCCCAAATGTCGTACTATATGGCAATTTAGGGTGTTGAAGTCAATGGAAAATTTAATCTATGTTGAATTTCACTATAGGTCACCGAACAAAGGAAATCTGTAGCTTTCATATAAACCTGGGAAAAATTAATTTCAAAATTGTCTATAGAAATTGGTAGGATTCTTTGGGGTCATTTGGTATTTTTTTCAGAAAATGGTCGGAATTTCGTACTATATGGCAATTTAGGGAGTTGATGTCAATGGGAAAATTAATCTATGTCGAATTTCACTATAGGTCACCGAACAACCAAATTTCACTAGATGTCACCTTACCAAAGTAATCTCTAGCTCTCATATATATATGTGAAATAAAACTGTAAAATTGCATATACAATTAGGGTGGATTTTTGATTTAGGTAACTTGGTAGTCATTTCTAATTTGGTCAAAATGTTGTAGTAAATGTCAATTTAGGGGTTTGAAGTTAATGGAAAAAAGATTCTACACCAAATTTCACTATAGGTCACCGAACAAGCGAAATCTCCAGCACTCATATGTAACTGTCAAATATGGCTGTCACATTTGATATGACATTATGAATAATTTTTTTGCGGTAATTTGGTAGTCATTTCAAATTTGGTCAAAATGTTGTGCTATATGGCAACATAGAGATTGGATGTTAATGGAAGGATTATTCTACGTTGAATTTCACTATAGGTCTCCGAACAAATTAAATCTGTAGCGTTAATATGTACCTGCCGAATATGGGTGTTAAATTTGATATGAAACTATGAATACATTCCATTGGGGTTATTTGGTAGTCATTTCAAATTTGGTCAATTATGTAATTATTTGGATTTAAGGGCAAAATGTCGAACTGTTTTCCATTTTTTTTTTGGTCAAGGTTCCAATGAAGAAAATATTCTACATAAAATTTCACTAAAAGTCCCCGAACAAATGAAATTGTGTAGACCTTTTATATACCTCTGAAAAATCTGTACCAATTTCGGTCTATTAACGAGAAACCTATTTTAGACCATAATTATTTTTATTGTAGGCCACATTTTCCCTCCAAACTTCATTTTAGGTCCTATGTTCCAATGGATAAAATATTCTACATTGAAAATTCACTATAGGTCTCCGAAAAAAATAAATCTGTAGATCACACCTATAGCCCTGAAAAGTCCGTACCAATATGGGTATATGAGCAAATGAACATTTCTGGAGTATAATTTTATACTTTTTAATTTTATACCAAATTTATCCTCTACACTTCACCTTAGGCCTTAAGTTCCAATGGAGAAAATATTCTACATTGAATTTCACTATAGGTCCTCGAACAATAGAAATCTGTAGCACGCATAGAAACCTCCGGAAAATTGCTAGCAATTTGGGTCTATTAACGAATGACATTTTTTGGTCAATTTCAGACTTTTTTAATGTTGGGCCAAATTTTTCCTCTAAACTTCATCTTGTAGAGCTTAAGTTGCAATGGAGAACATGTTCTACATTGAATTTCACTATAGGTACTCGAACAATAGAAATCTGTATCACCCATAGAAACATCCGGAAAATCGCTAGCATTTTGGGTCTATTAACCAATTACATTTTTTGGTCAATTTCAGACTTTTATAATGTTGGGCCAAATTTTTCCTCTAAACTTCATCTTGTAGAGCTTAAGTTCCAATGGAGAAAATATTCTACATCGAATTTCACTATAGGTCCTTGAACAAAAGAAATCTGTAACACCCATAAAAACCCACCGGAAAATCGCTAGCAATTTGGGTATTTTAAGAAAAAAAATTTTGTCTGGGTCAATTTCATACTTTTTTGGAATTTGGTCCAAATTGTCCTTTTATTCTTCATCTTAGGCCTTAAGTTTCAATGGAGGAAATATTCTACATCGAATTTCACTATAGGTCCTGGAACTAAAGATATCTCTAGCACCCATAGGAACCCCCGGAAAATCGCTAGCAATTTGGGTATTATAAGAAAAAAAAAAACATTTTTGGCTCAATTTCAACTTTTTTTGGATTTGGGCCAAATTGTCCTTTTATTCTTCATTGTAGGCCTTAAGTTTCAATGGAGGAAATATTCTACATCGAATTTCACTATAGGTCCTGGAACAAAAGATATCTCTAGCACCCATAGGAACCGCCGGAAAATCGCTAGCAATTTGGTTATTGTAAGAAAAAAATTGTTGTCTGGGTCAATTTCATACATTTTTGGGTTTGGGCTAAATTGTCCTTTTATTCTTCATCTTAGGCCTTAAGTTCCAATGGAGAAAATATTCTACATTAAATTTCACTATAGGTCTTGGAACAAAAGAAATCTGTAGCACCCATAGGAACCGCCGGAAAATCGCTAGCAATTTGGTTATTGTAAGAAAAAAATTTTTGTCTGGGTCAATTTCATACTTTTTTGGGTTTGGGCTAAATTGTCCTTTTATTCCTCATCTTAGGCCTTAAGTTTCAATGGAGAAAATATTCTACATCGAATTTCACTATAGGTCTGCAAATAAAAGATATTAGTAGATCCCACCTATACCTCTGAAAAATCAGTGGCAATTTAGATATATTACCAAATGATTTGTTTTGGGTCAATTTTGTGTTAATTTCATATAATTTTTGATTCGGGACCTAAAAGTCCCATTATATGTTACTTTAGCGGGTTGATGTCAATGGAAAATATTTTCTACTTCGAATTTCACTATAGGTCTCCGAACAACAGAAGTCTGTACAACTAATACATACCTTCGAAGTGGCAGCATCAAATCGGCAAGAAAATACGGCAAGAAAAAAAATTGTATTAATTTTATATCATTTTGATTCGGGACCAAAATATCCCATTATATCTGACTTTAGCGGGGTGATGTCAATGGAAAATATTTTCTACTTCGAATTTCACTATAGGTCTCCGAACAACAGAAGTCTGTACGGCTAACACATACCTTCGAAGTGGCAGCAACAAATCGGCTATATAGACGAAAATAACTTTTGTTTATAATTTTCATGTTTCATAGCTTTTTTTTCATTATTGACCAATTTTTGCATCTCTACTTCATTTTAGGGCAAAAGTTCCAATGACAAAAATATTCTACATCAAATTTCATTATAGGTCTCCGAACAAAAGAAATCGGTATATATAACATATAGCATTAAAATAGCGGTACCAAAATCGTGATCTACAAAAATATGAACTTTTTTGTCCAAGCTTTAATAAACATAAATCTTGAAAGATCATGAAGTTTATTTTTGTAATTTTATTTACAGGCCCGCACCTCTTTCCCAAACCTTAAAATATTCCCGATTTTTTTAATTAACACCCCACTGTGCCCCCAATTTTTTGTTCATTCACAAAAGAACATTTTTGTAAACATTTCGTAATTTAGCTTTTCGATATTTGAACCTTTACCTTTTGTGGCTCTTTGGCTTTACTCAGGCGTAAAACTTAAGCTTTTAATTCTCACTGTATCTATCAAGCTATCCTGCCTCCCCTTTACCACTACAAAGCAACACAAATACACACTAACACACACACACATACATATATGACCATAGACGACATACCTCAACTGATTAATAGTCGTCAATCAAATTGTTTTCTTTCATTAAAATGAAGAAGAATGGGAATGGGGAATGGTGGGGGTGGAATTTTTTTGGCTGGCATCTCTGGGAAGATAAATTGAAGTGGCACCCGCACTTCTTAAGAACAACAAAACCGAGAAAATGGGGAAGGGGAAAACCTTTGCCATAAAGACTACTTTAATTGTGGTAACAATATTTCACTTTTGTTTGACAAAGTGACTGGGCAAAATATTTAAAAAGGTACGAATGTCCTCCCATTGAAGGCTGGTGGGGGGAAGGGTTGTGATGAAAATACATCACTCCTTTTTAATGCATGTTTGAGTTTGTTGTCCAAAGCTTACATTTGAAAATGTTTCAAAACAAAATTTTAATACTTTTTTTGTGCTCGAGGAGTTCCACCACATAAGACCATCGACCATAAGCATCTTTGTGTGGTTTTTATGAAGAAAAGGGGTTGGTTTTTCTTCGATGGAAGAGGAAGGGTGTGATGCGAAGAAAAATGTCCTCGGATTAAGTGTGTTGTAACACACACACATATATCACTACACCTTTTGCCAATTAACAAAGGCGAAAAATGAAAAATTAAAGACATGTCTTAACCCCCCTATTTGACAATATGTTTTACTTCCTTTCTGCGATTTTTCATTGGCGACCCCCCCAGGACAGGACATGGGATTTTCGGGGCTTCTCTCTAGGGAAAAATAAATATCGTTTTAAAGTCCAAAAATGAATAAATGTTGATAAATATGTGAGGCGTGTATAATTTACTTGCCTTTTAGGGGGGAGTCATAAATATAAGAGGTTTAGATAAGAATACCGATATGTTCTAAAATATTTCATTTATGGAGATGATGTTAAAGGGGAAATTTTTCTAAACTAAATTCTACTATAGGTCTCCAAACAAACAAAATCTGGAGATCTGAGAGATACCACCAAAAATCGTTGCCAAATTGGGGTATACAAACAATAAAACAATTTTGGGACAATTTCGTATTGTTTTTAAATAGGTACCAAAAGGTCCCATTATATCTGGCTGTAGGGGGTTGATACCTATGGAAAATATTTTCTACGTCGAATTTCACTATAGGTCTCCGAACAACAGAAGTCTGTACAACTGATATATACCTTCGAAGTGGCAGCAACAAATCGGCTATATAGGTGAGGAGCATCTTTAAGATATTTCGTGTTATTTTCAAATTTTGGCCAAAATATCACCAAATACTACATTTTGTGCGGATGGTATCAATGGAAAAATATTCTACATCGAATTCTACTATAGGTCTCCGAACAAACAAAATCTGTAGATCTCACATAGACCTCTTAATTATGGGTGCCAAATTAAGGTATTCCGACAAGAAAATCATTTTGTGTTAATTTCATATCATTTTTAATTTGGGACCAAAATATCCTATTATATCTGACTTTAGCGGGGTGATGTCAATGGAAAATATTTTCTACATCGAATTTCACTATAGGTCTCCAAACAACAGAAGTCTGTACAACTAATACATACCCTCGAAGTGGCAGCAACAAATCTCTGATGAACATTTTATACATATTTCGTGTTATTTTCAATTTATTGCCAAATTATCTCTAAATACTATATTTTTTGCGGGTGTCAATGGAAAATATATTCTACATCGAATTCTATTATATGTCTCCGAAAAATCAAAATCTGTAGATCTCACACATACAATTCAATTATGGGTGCAAAATTTAGTTATTCCGACAAGAAAAAAATAGTGTTAATTTTATATCATTTTTGATTCGGGACTAAAAAGTACCATAATATGTGACTTTAGCGGGATGATGTCAGTGGAAAATATTTTCTACATCGAATTTCACTATAGGTCTCCGAACAACAGAAGACTGTACAACTAGTATATACCTTCGAAGTGGAAACAACAAATAGGGTATATAGGCGAGGAACATTTTTATTGATAATTCTATATTACTTTTAATTTTGGGCCAAAACATGCCCAAATATCAAAGTTTCAGGGGGTGGTATCAATGGAAAAAATATTCTACATCGAATTCTACTATAGGTTTCCGAACAAACAAAATCTTTATATAGCATATATATGCTTAAAAAACGGTGCCAATTTGGGTACAGAAACAAGAAAACCATTTTTGGTTAATTTTGTTCTAATTTTGGAGAGGGACAATTATGTCGATTTTTTGTGACTTTAGGGGATGATGTCAATGGAAAATATTTTCTACGTCGAATTTCACTATAGGTCTCCGAACAACAAAAGTCTGTACAACTAGTACATACCTCGAAGTGGCAGCAATAAATCGGCTATATATGTGAGGAACATTTTTTGTTAATAATTTCATATTACTTTCAACTTTTTGGATAATATTACTACATTTTAAAGCGATGATCTCAATGGATAAATATTCTACAACGAATTCTACTATAGGTCTCCGAACAATCAAAATCTATAGATCTCACACATCCTCTCAATTATGGGTGCAAAATTTAGGTATTCCAACAAGAAAAAAATTTTGTGTTAATTTCATATCATTTTTTATTTGGGACCAAAATATCCCATTATATCTGACTTTAGCGGGATGATGTCAATGGAAAATATTTTCTACATCGAATTTCACTATAGGTCTGCAAACAACAGAAGTCGGTACAACTAATACATACCCTCGAAGTGGCGGCAACAAATCGGCTATATAGACGAAGATAACTTTTGTTTATAATTTCGTATTATTTTCAATTTTGAGCCAAAATATGGCCAAATATAAAATTTCAGGGGGTGGTCTCAATGGAAAAAATATTCTACATCGAATTCTACTATAGGCCTCCGAACAAACAAAATCTGTAGATCTCACATAGACCTCTTAATTATGGGTGCCAAATTTAGGTATTCCGACAAGAAAATCATTTTGTGTTAATTTCATATCATTTTTAATTTGGGACCAAAATATCCTATTATATCTGACTTTAGCGGGATGATGTCAATGGAAAATATTTTCTACATCGAATTTTACTATAGGTCTCCAAACAACAGAAGTCTGTACAACTAATACATACCCTCGAAGTGGCAGCTTCAAATCGGCTATATAGATGAAGAATATTTTGGTTGATAATTTCATATTACTTTCAATTTTAGGCCAAATAATACATTTTAGAGCGATGAAAAATATTCTACATCGAATAGAAAAATATTCTACATCGAATTCTACTATAAGTCTCCGAACAAACAAAATCTGCATATAGTATATATACGTCTAAAAAATCGGTGCGAATTTAGGTATAGTGACAAGAAAAACATTTTTTGGTTAATTTTGTTCTATTTTTTTTTTTTGTTCAATTTCTTTCTTTTTTCGAATTTAGGTCACTTTGGGTGATGGAGTCAAAGAGAAAAATGTTCTACATAAAAATCCACTATGGGTCTCTAAACATTAAAAATCTCAGGAACGCATAAATAAATCGGAAAAATCGATACATTTTGGGTCCTTAAACAAAACGTCATTTTTGGGACAAATTTAAACTATTTTTGAATTTGGTCGAATATCTCCTAATATTTGTAATTTTAGTGGGTTTCTACCAATGGAAAAAATTTTATACATCAAATTTTATTAGAGGTCACCGAACAAAAGAAATCGGTATATATACCAGAAAGTCCTGAAAATCGGTCCTAACTTTAATAAGGAAATAAACAAAATGTTTCGATTAATATTGAACTTATTTTGATTATAGGCCTAAATGTCCTACAATATGTCACTTTGGGGGCATGCTGTCAAAGAGAAATATATTCTACATAGAAATTCACTATCGGTCTCGGAATAACAGAAATCTGTATGTCCTATATATAGCTCCGAATTTCAGTAACAAATAGATTATATGATAGAGAAAATAATGTGAGCCAATTTCGTACTTTTTTCGAATTAAAGCCAAAATTTCCTACAATATGTCACTTTAGGGTCATGGAGTTAAAGAAAAAAATATTCTACATAAAAATCCACTATGGTTCTCTAAACTTTAAATATCTCAGGAACACATAAATAAATCGGAAAAAATCGATAAATTTTGGGTCCTTAAACAAAACGTCATTTTTGGGAGAAATTTGAACTATTTTCGAATTTGGCCCAAAAAGTCCATTAATTTGTCACTTTAGTGGGTTGCAGTGAATGGAAAAAATATTCTACATCAAATTTTACTTTAGGTCACGGAGCAAAAGAAGTCGGTATATATACTAGAAAGTCCTGAAATATCGGTCCTAACTTTAATAATAAAATAAACAACATTTTTCGATAAATGTTGCACTTATTTTGGTTATGGGCCAAAGTGTCCTACAATATGTCGCTTTGGGGGCATGCTGTCAAAAAGAAATATATTCTACATAGAAATTCACTATAGGCCTCGAAATAACAGAAATCTGTATGTCCTATATATAGCTTCGAAATAGCAGCATCAAACAGATAATATATGATAGAGCAAATAATGTGTGTCAATTTCGTACTTATTTTCGAATTTAGGTCCAAATGTCCCACAATATGTCACTTTAGGGTCATGGAGTTAAAGAGAAATATATTCTATATCAAAATCCACTATGCGTCTCCAAGCAGTAAAAATCTCTGGAGCGCATAAATAAGTCGGAAAAATTCGTAAACTTTTGGGTCCTTGATCTATAAGTAATTTACGAAACAAATTTGAACAATTTCGTACTTATTTTCGATTTTAGGTCCAAATGTCCCACAATATGTCACTTTAGGGTGATTGAATCAAAGAGAAAAATGTTGTACATAAAAATCCACTATGGGTCTCCAATTAGAAGAAATCTCTGGAACACATAAATAAGTCGGAAAAATCGTAAACTTTTGGGTCCTTGAACAATAAGTAGTTTTTGAGACAAATTTGAACTATTTTCGAATTTGGTCTAAAATTTCCTAAAATTTGTAATTTTAGTGGGTTGCCGCCAATGAAAAAAATATTCTACATCAAATTTCACTAGAGGTCACCGAACAAAAGAAATCGGTATATATACTACAAAGTCCTGAAATATCGGTACAAACTTTAGTATAAATTAACAACCATTTTCGGTAAATTTAAAACTTCTTTTGAATTTGGGACAAAATGTCCTACAATATGTCACTTTGGGGGCATGCTGTCAAAGAGAAATATATTCTACATAGAAATTCACTATCGGTCACGGAATAACAGAATTCTGCATATCCTATATAGAGCTTGAAAATATCAGTAGCAAACTGATTATATAGAATAGAGAAAATAATGTGGGTCAATTTTATACCTTTTACGAAATTAGGTCAAATTGTCCCACAATATGTCACTTTAGGGTCATGGAGTTAAAGAGAAATATATTCTATATCAAAATCCACTATGGGTCTCCAAACAGTAAAAATCTCTGGAGCGCATAAATAAGTCGGAAAAATCGTAAACTTTTGGGTCCTTGAACTATAAGTAATTTACGAAACAAATTTGAACAATTTCGTACTTATTTTCGATTTTAGGTCAAAATTTCCCACAATATGTCACTTTAGGGCCATAGAGGCAAAGAGAAAAATATTCTACATAAAAAAACACTATAGTTCTTCAAACAGCAAAAATCTCTGGAACGCATAAATAACTCGGAAAAATTCGTAAACTTTTGTAACCTTGAACAAAAAGTCATTTTTGGGACAAATTTGAACTATTTTTGAATTTGGTCCAAAATCTCCTAATATTTGTAATTTTAGTTGGTTGCTGCCAATGGAAAAAATATTCTACATCAAATTTCACTAGAGGTCACCGAACAAAAGAAATCGGTTTATATACTAGAAAGTCCTGAAATATCGCTCCTAACTTTAATAAGAAAATAAACAACATTTTTCGATTAATTTTGCACTTATTTTGGTTATGGGCCAAAATGTCCTACAATATGCCACTTTGGGGGCATGCTGTCAAAGAGAAATATATTCTACATAGAAATTCACTTGGTCTCGGAATAACAGAAATCTGTATGTCCTATATATAGCTTCGAAATAGCAGCATCAAACAGATAATATATGATAGAGCAAATAATGTGTGTCAATTTCGTACTTATTTTCGAATTTAGGTCCAAATGTCCCACAATATGTCACTTTAGGGTCATGGAGTTAAAGAAAAAAATATTCTATATCAAAATCCACTATGGGTCTCCAATTAGAAGAAATCTCTGGAACGCATAAATGACTCGGAAAAAATCGTTAACTTTTGGGTCCTTAAACAAAACAGTATTTTTGGTACAAATTTAAACTATTTTTGAATTTGGTCGTAAATCTCCTAATATTTGTTATTCTAGTGGGTTGCTGTCAATGGAAAAAATATTCTACATTAAATTTCACTAGAGGTCACCGAACAAAAGAAATCGGTATATATACCAAAAAGTCCTGAAAATCGGTCATAGATTTTATCAGGAAATAAACAACATTTTCTCGATTTTTGCACTTATATTGATTATGAGCCAAAATGTCCGATAATATGGCACTTTGGAGGCATGCTGTCAAAGAGAAATATATTCTACATAAAAATCCACTATGGGTCTCCAAACAAAAGAAATCTCTGGAACGCATAAATAACTCGGAAAAATTAGTTAACTTTTGGGTCCTAGAAAAAAATTTGTTTTCTTTGCAAATTTGAACTATTTTTGAATTTGGTCCAAAATCTCCTAATATTTGTAATTTTAGTGGGTTTCTACCAATGGAAAAAATATTCTACATCACATTTCACTATAGGCCACCGAACAAAAGAAATCGCTATATATGCTACAAAGCCCTAAAATATCGCTTCAAAATTGAGTATTTAAAATAAAAAGAACCAATCCTTTTTTATGGCATTTTTAAATTTGGGTCTTCATTCAGTTGAAGTGGCCTCTCGAAATTTATATAATTGGTTAATTGATGTCATAATTTGTTATTTCCTTTCTTTCCCAGTGATGTTCCCCCCTTCCCATGTCCCTACTTGAAACAAATTCCGCCATCAAAAGGGGGGCAATTTCTGTGGAACCCTAACAAAACATTTGACTTGTGTTTGGAAGAATTTGAATATGGAAGATATGCTTGTTGTTGTTCTTGTTAATTAGCATGAGCGACTAACATATCGGGGTAACACGAAATTAAACAACAACAAAATCCAAGAATAACAATTTCCTCGAAAAAAAACCAAAAACAAAATTTCAATGAAAATTAGAAAAAATTAGATGGGATTTTTTGGATGTTGCTACCATTTCCCCGGTAGATGTTAGGGATTCCAAATAATTTTGTTTAACAACTATTCAGTTTAAACACCAAAATTTGTTGTTGTTGTATTTTATATACATATGTAAATTTTGGGATAAGGTAGGGGTTAGCAGATTTTGGGAATCTCATTGGGAAGGGTGTTTTTCATACATCGCCCATAATAAAAATTATTTTTATTTTAAGAAAATTTTTTTTATAAATTTTTAATTTTTTGAAAAAATTTCAAAACTTTTTTCAATATACAAAATTTAAAAATTCCAACCACAAATCCCCTCTTTTACCCATAACCCCCTTTGAATCTTCTCCTCAACGATTTGTAAGTCTTAACCTTTTTTATCAACCTCCAACCTCTCCTCTATCGGTGAGTGAGTCTCAAATCAAATATTTTCTTTTTTTTCGAATCACAACACAATCATTAACCACTCCAACAGCAAACATGATAATTATTATGTATGTTATTTGTTTATTGTTGTTATATTTGTTAATAAACAATTAACAAATCAAATAGCGTGGCGAAGTGTGGTGCATACACCAACAACAACAACACCTCAATGAAGTGAAGTGATGAAAAAAAAACTTCAAACAAATATCGAAAAAAAACACACCAACATGATAACAAGCCAACAGATCAAAAATAGACAACAACAACAAAATTCTAAAGGAAAAATCATTTCCTCAAGTAATTAAAAATTAACAACTCCGCTGGTGGGGAGCCGACTTCGAGGAGGGGGTTTTGATAAGCTCCATTCAGAGATTGTTAAACAAAATCGATAATTACAGGGCACACACAATTAATCAAAAGACTTATGAATAATCGATTAAATGGTTTGCTGGCTTGTTTGTTCAATGAATTAATTGGGAATTTGGAATTTACAAGATTTTGAAAATTTCATGAGAGGGGGTAAGGGGTTTGAGGGTAATATAGATGTTCCCATGGCCAAATTATCAGAATATAAATTCAAAGGAATTTTCAAAAGTCGAAGATCAATGCCCTTAGATTTATTAGCCCCCCTATTCAGTTTTATATTATATATAGCAATTTCTGTTGTTCGGAGACCCATAGTGAAATTTGATGGAGAATATATTTTTCATTGGCATCATGACCCTAAAGTTACGAATTGTAGGATATTTTGGACCAAATTCGAAAAATATATAAAATTGACTTAAAATGATCTCTTTATCTATATAATCATATTACAGCATAGATTTCAGATGTTTTTATGAGAGCTACCAATTTCTTATATTCGGTGGCTCATCGTGAAATTCGCTGGAGAATAATTTTTCCATTGACACCAATAGCCTGAAGTAATTTGTTTCTGGCCAATTTGGACCAAATTTGAAAATACTACGCAAAAATGTATAAAATTTACCTAAAATGGTCTTCTTATCTACAAAAAAAATTAGAGGTTATATTTCAGATGCAATTATGAGAGCTACAGATTTCTTTTGTTCGAAGACCTATAGTGAAATTCGACGGAGAATAATATTTCCATTGACATCAACATCCTAAAGTGACATTTTCCTGGTCAATTTGGACCAAATTTGAAAATACTACCAAAATAACCCTACCATAATTTTTTGCTTTACATACTCACATTGATAACGATGTTTCATTGAAATATGTTATATATACCGACTTCTACTATTCGGTGACCCATAGTGAAATTCGATGGAGAATAATTTTTCCATTACCTCCATCCACCTAAAGTGGCATTTTCCGGGTCAATTTCGTCCAACTTCGAAAACACTACAAAAATAACCTTATAATTATGATTTTCGTTCAGGACCCATATTGAAAGCCATATTTAATTGAAACCTGTTATATATACCGATTTTTACTGTTCCGTGACATATAGTGAAATTCGATGCAGAATAATTTTTCCATTGACATCATCCGCCTGCAGTAACATTTTCCTAATCAATTTGGACGAATTTTAAAATACTACGAAAAAAACCCATACAATAATTTTTTGCTTTACATACTCACATTGATAACGATGTTTCATTGATATATGTAATATATACCGACTTCTACTATTCGGTGGCCCATAGTGAAATTCGATGGAGAATATTTTTTCCATTGATGCCATGTCCCTAAAGTTACATATTATAGGATATTTTGGGCCAAATTGAAAACAAGTATGAAATTGACCCAAAATATATTTCTTATCTATATAACCATATTGGAGGTGATATTTCATATGTTTTTATAAGAGCTACCGATTTCTATTGTTCGGCAACCTATGGTGAAATTCGATGCAGAATATTTTTTCCATTGACATCATTCGCCTAAAGGTGCGTGTTTCAGTCAATTTGGGTCAAATTTGAAAATACTACTAAAAAATAGCCCTACAATTATAGTTTTCTTTCAGTACCCATATTGAAAGCCATATTTTATTTAAATCTGTTATATATACCGATTTTTATGGTTCGGTAACCTATAGTTAAATTTGATGCAGAATATTTTTTCCATTGACGCCATATCCCTAAATTTACATATTGTAGGATATTTTGGGCCAAATTGAAAACAAGTATGAAATTGGCCCAAAATATATTTCTTATCTATATTTCAGATGCAATTATGAGAGCTACAGATTTCTTATATTCGGTGACCTATAGTGAAAATCGATGCAGAACAATTTTTTCATTGCCACGAACAACCTAAAGTCATATTTTTTCATTTATTTATGCCACTTCTGATTCAACATATTTTTCAAAACCAAGGAGTTTGGTCGTAAGTCTAAAGTCATAATTTCCTGGTCAATTGGGCCCAAAATTGAAAATACTACGAAAATAGCCCCACACTATATTTTACATACTCACATTGATAGCGATGTTTTATAGAAATCTGTTATATATACCGACTCCTTTGGTTCGGTGACCTATAGTGAAATTCGATGTAGAAAAATGTTCCATTTACATCAACCTCCTAAAGTCACATTTTGTACGATATTTTGGGCCAAACTGCTCAAAAGTACCAAAATTCTACCAAAATCCTTGTTTGCTTATATAGTAGATTTTTTGACAGATATATCCGAGGTATTTATGTGTTCTACATATTTCTTTTGTTCTGGGACCTATAGTGAAAATTGATGTAGTATTTATTTCCCCTTAATATCAGCTCTCTAAAATGAGGATTTGGGGAATATTTTCCACCCTATTGGAAATTAGTGCGAAAATACCCCAAAAATGTCTATACTCAACTTTGAAGCACATTTTTCTGAGGTTGCTATGTGGGTTACGTATTTCATTTGTTCGGAGACCTATAGTGAAATTTGATGTAGAATTTATTTCCCTTTGACATCACCCCCCTAAAATGAGGGTTTGGGGGATATTTTGGGTCATATTGGAAAATAGTGTGAAAATATCCCTAAAATGTCTATTGCTAATATACTTAACTTTGAAGCAATTTTTTCTGAGACTGATATGTGTGCTACGGTTTTCATTTGTTCGGAGACCTATAGTGAAATTTGATGTAGAATTTATTTGTCCTTGGCATTAACCCCCTAAAATTAGATTTTGCGCGGATATTTTGGGTCAAATTGCCTATACAGTATAAAAACACCCAAAAAATGTTTATTTGCTAATATACCCTAATTTGAAGCTGATTTTTCAGAGGTTTATATGTGTCGTGAAAATTTCGTTTCTTCGGAGACCTATAATGAAATTTTATGTAGAATCTATTTGCCCTTGGCATCACCCCGCTAAAATGAGGATTTAAGGGATATTTCCGACCATATTGGAAAATAGTGAGAAAATACCCCACAAATTTTTATTGCTAATATACTCAACTTTGAAGTAAATTTTTCTGAGGTTGATATATGTGCTACGGATTTCTTTTGTTCGGAGACCTATAGTGAAATTTAATGTAGAATTTATTTGCCCTTGGCATCACCCCGCAAAAATGAGGGTTTGGTGGATATTTTGGGTCAAATTGCCAATAAAGTTTAAAAACACCCCAAAAATGTTTATTTGCTAATATACCCACACTTGATGGACATATATCAGAGGTAAATATGTGTCCTGAAAATTTCGTTTCTTCGGAGACCTATAGTGAAATTTGATGTAGAATATATTTACGCTTAACATCATCCCCCTAAAATGAGGATTTAAGGGATATTTCCGACCATATTGGAAAATAGTGGGAAAATATCCCAAAAAAGTCTATTACTAATATTCTTTATTTTGAAGCCAATTTTTCAGAGGTTGCTGTGTGTGCTACGGATTTCATTTGTTCGGAGACCTCTAGTGAAATTCGATGTAGAATATATTTCCCCTTAACATTATCCCCCTAAAATGAGGTTTTGTGGGGTATTTTAGGTCAAATTTCCAATAAAGTATAAAAATACCTCAAACATATGTATTTCTGATATACCTAAATTTGAGGTTAATTTTTCGGAGGTATATATGTGTCCTACAAATTTCGTTTGTTCGTACACCCACTGTCAATTTCGATGTAGATTATATTTTCCTTTAACACCACCCCCTCTAAAATATGTATTTAGGGGATATGTTGGGTCAAATTGCCAATACAGTATGAAATTATCCCACAAATTTTTATTTCTAATGTACCCAAATTTGAAGCTATTTTTTCAGAGGTGTATATATGACCTACCGATTTTGGTTGTTCAGAGACCTATAGTCGATTTTGATTTAAATTATATTTACCTTTGACATCATCCTCCTAGAAGGAAAATTTGGTTGATATTTTAGACCAAATTGTCAATAAAGTATAAAAATACCCCAAAAATAAATATTGCTAGTATACCTAAATTTGAGGTTAATTTTTCAGAGGTATGTATGTGATCTACAGTTTTCGTTTGTTCTGAGACCTGTAGTGAAATTTGGCGGAGAATATTTTTTCCTTTAACAACATTCCCCTAAAATGAGGGTTGGGGGAATTATTATTTGGGTTAAAAAAACAAAAATGCGAAAATACCCCATAATTTTATTTTTTTGCAAATATATACCCTAATTTGAAGCTAATTTTTCAGAGGTGTTTATGCGGTCTACAGATTTTGGTTGTTCTGAGACCTATAGTGAAATTTGATGCGGAATATATTTCCCTCTGATACCACTCACATAAAATAAATAATTGAGGCAGTTTTTGACCTAAATTCGTGAATAGTTACAAAATTACCCAATAAGGTTAATTGCTAATTTTTCAAAAATTTCGAACCGATATTTTGGATGTATACATAGGTCCTGCAGATTTCCTTTGTTCGGAGGCATATAGTCAAATTTGCTGCAGAATATATTTCTCTTTGATATCAATCCCCTAAAATGAGTAATTGTGGGATATTTTGACCCATATTTGAGAAAGGTATGAAATTAACCAAAAACGTGATTTTCCCATAATGTTTTTCTTTCCGCTAAAATACCCTTATTTTAAGCTTATTTTTCAGAGGTGTTTATGCGGTCAACAGATTATGGTTGTTCAGAGACCTATAGTGAAATTTGATGCGGAATATATTTCCCTCTGATACCACTCACATAAAATAAATAATTAAGGTAGATTTTGGCCCTGATTCGAGAATAGGTACAAAATTACCTATTACGGTGAATTGCTAATTTGTCTAAATTTCGAATAGATATTTTGGAGGTATACATATGTCCTACGAATTTCTTTTGTTTGTAGACCTATAGTCAAATTTGCTGCAGAGTATATTTCCCTTTGGTATCAAACCCCTACAATGAGTAATTGTGGGACATTTTGGCCCAGATTGAAAAAAGGTATGAAATTAACAAAAAACCTGATTTTTCCCTATATAACCAAATTTGGACGGGATACTTCCAAGATATATATGTGATCTAGAGATTTCATTTGTTCGGAGACCTATAGTGAAATTCGATGCAGAATATTTTCTCCTTTAGCAGCAATCCGCTGCAGTAAAGAATAATCGGACATTTCGGGGCAAATGAAAAATATCCCAAATTTATTAATTTGTTGTTATTTTTCAAAACTTCTCCAAATTTTAGTCCGAAATTATTATTTATTTCTCCCAAATTCTTTCTCCCGCCATATATTTTTTGTGAAGATGTTCTTTAATTGATATTCTCATTCTTGATGAGATCATAAAGCTGTGTGACCTATATATTTTTCCTTAATGACCGTAACATACGTCAAACAAAACGATAACTTCTTTCTTTTGGAATATTTTTTTGTCGTTTTTTTGTTTTGGATTGGACCACCAACACCTACATTTGCAGACACACACAAACACACATTTCATAAAAAATCCAACAGAAAAAAATACAACAACTCAAGTTTATTGACTCTAATTAATTATTCATAACCCTTCAAGTTTTCTTCAGTTTGGTTCGAATAATAAAAAAACAGAAACAGAAACATCCAAAAAGAATTCGTTGTTAAAGAACTGAATCGTAAAATGGAAATGCTTGATGGCTTTTGACATGTTGGCTCATTTATCATTTCGCAGTTACCCCCAGCCCCTAATCCTACCTCCCAGCCTTCGACGAAGTTTGTTCTGTCATCTTTTTAATGAAAATGTTTGAACCATTAGACCGGTTTGGTTTGGCCTAAACATTGCCATCATAAGAGTGTACGTAGGGTGTGCTTCAAACATGAGGCGGAGGGGAATGGTAAGGAGGGAGACTGTGCATATCTATTTTTATTATAAAGTCATTATAGGCATTCTTTATTAAAATTGTCATTTTCATCATGAGCCATTAACAAAGCGGAAGCGAAAGACAAAATTTAATTCTGCAGACAAACAAAAGGATTTTTCAAAAAAATTTTCAAGGGACCTATACAAGGCGTGGATTTTTTTAAATAATTTTTTTCGAGACCTATACAAGGCGTGGATTTTTTAAATAATTTTTTTCGAGACCTATACAAGGCGTGGATTTTTTAAATAATTTTTTTCGAGACCTATATAAGGCGTGGATTTTTTAAATAATTTTTTTCGAGACCTATACAAGGCGTGGATTTTTTAAATAATTTTTTTCGAGACCTATACAAGGCGTGGATTTTTTAAATAATTTTTTTCGAGACCTATACAAGGCGTGGATTTTTTAAATATTTTTTTTTCGAGACCTATACAAGGCGTGGATTTTTTAAATAATTTTTTTCAAGACCTATACAAGGCGTGGATTTTTTAAATAATTTTTTTCGAGACCTATACAAGGCGTGGATTTTTTAAATAATTTTTTTCGAGACCTATACAAGGCGTGGATTTTTTAAATAATTTTTTTCGAGACCTATACAAAGGGGTGGATTTTTTAAATAATTTTTTTCGAGACCTATACAAGGCGTGGATTTTTTAAATAATTTTTTTCGAGACCTATACAAGGCGTGGATTTTTTAAATATTTTTTTTTCGAGACCTATACAAGGCGTGGATTTTTTAAATAATTTTTTTCAAGACCTATACAAGGCGTGGATTTTTTAAATAATTTTTTTCGAGACCTATACAAGGCGTGGATTTTTTAAATAATTTTTTTCGAGACCTATACAAGGCGTGGATTTTTTAAATAATTTTTTTCGAGACCTATACAAGGCGTGGATTTTTTAAATATTTTTTTTTCGAGACCTATACAAGGCGTGGATTTTTTAAATAATTTTTTTCAAGACCTATACAAGGCGTGGATTTTTTAAATAATTTTTTTCGAGACCTATACAAGGCGTGGATTTTTTAAATAATTTTTTTCGAGACCTATACAAGGCGTGGATTTTTTAAATATTTTTTTTTTCGAGACCTATACAAGGCGTGGATTTTTTAAATAATTTTTTTCGAGACCTATACAAGGCGTGGATTTTTTAAATAATTTTTTTCGAGACCTATACAAGGCGTGGATTTTTTAAATAATTTTTTTCGAGACCTATACAAGGCGTGGATTTTTTAAATAATTTTTTTCGAGACCTATACAAGGCGTGGATTTTTTAAATAATTTTTTTCGAGACCTATACAAGGCGTGGATTTTTTAAGGCGTGGTACAGGGCGTGGTACAGGGTATTATGTCTTTGTGCCTATGTTTGTAACAGGCAAAAGGAAACGAGATAGACACATGGTTCCTTTTGAGAATATGCATAGAATCACTTTCTGAGTCGATTTATGCATGTCCGTCAGTCCGTCCATGTATTTTTGTGAACAAAGTACAGGTCGCATTTATGATCCGATTTGGATGAAATTTGGCATTTCATATATATATATATATATATATATTTTTTTTCGAGACCTATGCAAGGGGCTCCATACAAGTCGTGGATTTTTTAAAGCATTTTTTGGGGCTCTATACACCATAAGGTCTCTACTATGTAACCCCTGTGTGTGAATTATTTTTATGCCCAGTCATTGTGGTTATAAATATTACATAACATGTGTGTGTTGTTATTGTATGGTTTCTTGTAATTCTCATTAACATTTAATAGATCCTAATCGTAAAAAAAAATTCTTGGTAATTTTTGCTGGTTGCTTTGCTATTCGGAAGCTCCCGGAAAGGTAGATAAACCCCAATTAAATGTGGTGGCATTGACTGTTTTTTTTTCTTTTCACAAGTTGAAGGCCATTCACATGAACTTCAAAAAACAAAGTCAAACCAAATAATTTTGATATGTCGAACATACCCACATTGTCGAACACACACACACACACAGGTCGGAATGTAAAGCTGCTACCATTGCCACTATGTTGGAAGTTCGCACAGAGAACATTGGCGCAAAAAAAATGTGACAAATTTGGCAACAACAATAAAAAAACATAGACACATTAACAAAACCAGCGAGGGTAGGTGAAATAATGACAAACTTCCACCATGGAACCTCGCATAACCCCCCAGCATTATGCCAATATATTTTTTGGCGAACACCTGCCACCTTAATTTGCAAAGAGCAACCGCAAAGCAAAGACATTAAAGGATTTACAAACCGGCAATTAGGCACCGAAAATTATTAGCTGAGCTCCGCTTCGAACCCCTTCTCAACCCCTCCAAACAAAGTCATTCATAAGTAGTGGCCTAAAAACCATAACGAAGTTGTTCACATGCCACATCAGTTAGTCTGCCAGTAATTCAGCCGGCCAAACAGCCAGTCATTAGCAAAGGGGTAAGGGGTCTCTAAGCGATTAAAATTAATTCTTTTTTTTTTTTTTTTGTTTAATTGTTTATTGTTTGGAACAATAGCAAAAAAAAAAACATTCGGATTCTCTTCCGAGTTTTGTTTGTTTTTGGCAAGTTCCGCAAAATAGGCTTAGTTAGCATGAAATTTAGATTTTTTGTTTGCGAGAAGAAAGGTTAATGGCATTTTAAGTCTCTGTTTTTAGTAATATTTTTATTGAGGTTAGAAAAAAATTATTTTAAAAAATCCACGCCTTGTGGAGATCTCAAAAAAAAAAAAAATATTAAAACCAGTGAGGAAAGTAGTAAAGTAGGACTGAGCCGACTATATGATACCCTTCACCACTTTGGGTATATTGTACATATGTATCCTTACAATTGTATGTCAATGTTCCCTCGACGGTACGCTATGCCAAATTTCGTGCAAATCGAAAAATATATTCGGACTTTGTTGCACCATTTGCCTTAAATCGGACACAAATATATATGGGAGCTATATCTAAATCTGAACCGATTTTCAGGAAACTTAGTACACATCATTCTAGGCTCAATTTAGTACGCTGTGCCAAATTTCGTGCAAATCGAATGATATATAGGGACTTTGGTGCACTATTTACCTAAAATCGGACGAAAATATATATGAGAACTATATCTAAATCTGAACCGATTTTCTTCAATTTCAATAGGTTTCGTCCTTGGGCCAAATAAGTGAGTTATGCCAAATTTCATCCATTTCAACCATGTGTCTACCTCGTTTTCTTTTGCCTGTTACATACATATGCACAAAGACATAGTACCCTGTACCACAGTGTGGTGAATTGTATAAAAATCCATGCTTAGTATAGAGCCCAAAAAAAAATTATTTAAAAAATCCACGCCTTGTATAAGTCTCGAAAAAAAATATTTAAAAAATCCACGCCTTGTATAGGTCTCGAAAAAAAATTATTTAAAAAATCCACGCCTTGTATAGGTCTCGAAAAAAAATTATTTAAAAAATCCACGCCTTGTATAGGTCTCGAAAAAAAATTATTTAAAAAATCCACGCCTTGTATAGGTCTCGAAAAAAAATTATTTAAAAAATCCACGCCTTGTATAGGTCTCGAAAAAAAATTATTTAAAAAATCCACGCCTTGTATAGGTCTCGAAAAAAAATTATTTAAAAAATCCACGCCTTGTATAGGTCTCGAAAAAAAATTATTTAAAAAATCCACGCCTTGTATAGGTCTCGAAAAAAAATTATTTAAAAAATCCACGCCTTGTATAGGTCTCGAAAAAAAATTATTTAAAAAATCCACGCCTTGTATAGGTCTCGAAAAAAAATTATTTAAAAAATCCACGCCTTGTATAGGTCTCGAAAAAAATTATTTAAAAAATCCACGCCTTGTATAGGTCTCGAAAAAAATTATTTAAAAAATCCACGCCTTGTATAGGTCTCGAAAAAAATTATTTAAAAAATCCACGCCTTGTATAGGTCTCGAAAAAAATTATTTAAAAAATCCACGCCTTGTATAGGTCTCGAAAAAAATTATTTAAAAAATCCACGCCTTGTATAGGTCTCGAAAAAAATTATTTAAAAAATCCACGCCTTGTATAGGTCTCGAAAAAAATTATTTAAAAAATCCACGCCTTGTATAGGTCTCGAAAAAAATTATTTAAAAAATCCACGCCTTGTATAGGTCTCGAAAAAAATTATTTAAAAAATCCACGCCTTGTATAGGTCTCGAAAAAAATTATTTAAAAAATCCACGCCTTGTATAGGTCTCGAAAAAAATTATTTAAAAAATCCACGCCTTGTATAGGTCTCGAAAAAAATTATTTAAAAAATCCACGCCTTGTATAGGTCTCGAAAAAAATTATTTAAAAAATCCACGCCTTGTATAGGTCTCGAAAAAAATTATTTAAAAAATCCACGCCTTGTATAGGTCTCGAAAAAAATTATTTAAAAAATCCACGCCTTGTATAGGTCTCGAAAAAAATTATTTAAAAAATCCACGCCTTGTATAGGTCTCGAAAAAAATTATTTAAAAAATCCACGCCTTGTATAGGTCTCGAAAAAAATTATTTAAAAAATCCACGCCTTGTATAGGTCTCGAAAAAAATTATTTAAAAAATCCACGCCTTGTATAGGTCTCGAAAAAAATTATTTAAAAAATCCACGCCTTGTATAGGTCTCGAAAAAAATTATTTAAAAAATCCACGCCTTGTATAGGTCTCGAAAAAAATTATTTAAAAAATCCACGCCTTGTATAGGTCTCGAAAAAAATTATTTAAAAAATCCACGCCTTGTATAGGTCTCGAAAAAAATTATTTAAAAAATCCACGCCTTGTATAGGTCTCGAAAAAAATTATTTAAAAAATCCACGCCTTGTATAGGTCTCGAAAAAAATTATTTAAAAAATCCACGCCTTGTATAGGTCTCGAAAAAAATTATTTAAAAAATCCACGCCTTGTATAGGTCTCGAAAAAAATTATTTAAAAAATCCACGCCTTGTATAGGTCTCGAAAAAAATTATTTAAAAAATCCACGCCTTGTATAGGTCTCGAAAAAAATTATTTAAAAAATCCACGCCTTGTATAGGTCTCGAAAAAAATTATTTAAAAAATCCACGCCTTGTATAGGTCTCGAAAAAAATTATTTAAAAAATCCACGCCTTGTATAGGTCTCGAAAAAAATTATTTAAAAAATCCACGCCTTGTATAGGTCTCGAAAAAAATTATTTAAAAAATCCACGCCTTGTATAGGTCTCGAAAAAAATTATTTAAAAAATCCACGCCTTGTATAGGTCTCGAAAAAAATTATTTAAAAAATCCACGCCTTGTATAGGTCTCGAAAAAAATTATTTAAAAAATCCACGCCTTGTATAGGTCTCGAAAAAAATTATTTAAAAAATCCACGCCTTGTATAGGTCTCGAAAAAAATTATTTAAAAAATCCACGCCTTGTATAGGTCTCGAAAAAAATTATTTAAAAAATCCACGCCTTGTATAGGTCTCGAAAAAAATTATTTAAAAAATCCACGCCTTGTATAGGTCTCGAAAAAAATTATTTAAAAAATCCACGCCTTGTATAGGTCTCGAAAAAAATTATTTAAAAAATCCACGCCTTGTATAGGTCTCGAAAAAAATTATTTAAAAAATCCACGCCTTGTATAGGTCTCGAAAAAAATTATTTAAAAAACCCACGCCTTGTATAGGTCTCGAAAAAAATTATTTAAAAAATCCACGCCTTGTGTAGACCCTTGAAAAAATTATTTAAAAAAATGTGGTACCTATTTAAATCACCCGCAGTGTCTCTGAGCATATGCTACTGTGGATTATATAAACTATGATTTGTTGGTGTTGTTCATTTTTGTTCTTTATCGAGAACAAACCGCGAAGCCGGTTGTGACCACTGGAATCATTCCCAATGTGGCGAAAGGTTTTTTTTATTGTTTGCTTTTATTTTTTATTAATAATAATAAATTATAATTTATTTCCAACAGAAAAAAGTTAATTTTTTTATACATAATTTTTATATACACATACATATATACATATATACATACATGTATGTATATATTTATGTAGTTGTAGAAAAGTGTTTGCGATAACAAATTTTTTTTTAATTTCAATATTTTATTTTTTTTTACTTTCAGCAAAGCGAAAAAAATAATCCGGTTTTTTTGTGGGCACATATCCCCAGCTTGCGGACGGCGACTTTGGTTTATGTCAAAACCATGGCAGACCCTTGCCCCCACCCGATCACAATATATCTTGTATTTAATAATAGAACACCTAATTGTCTTCTATTCCGAACCAAAAAAAGGGGCAGCTAACGGAAACCTAAGTTAATGGCCAAACAGACAATAGGCCAAGACACACACATGCACACATACACAGGTGTGTGTGTGTGTGTGTGATATGCCATAATGAGCTAATTGTTGCTGAGCTGAGCTCTATGAGGTAAGTTGATATATGAGGTCTTTAATCTTTTGTGCCAAATTTTCGTATTGAGGCACACACAAAAAAAAAACTGGGGAGAGAGAGCAGAGGTCAAAAGCTTCTGGTCAGGTGAGAGGCTGCGGAATTAGCTGCCAATAACATGTGTCTTATGGGGGTGATAAATAATTATTAATATAGCAAACATTATTTTTTTGGAGACCCCTGAAAAAATTATTTAAAAAATCCGCGCCTTGTGTGGACCTTGGAAAAAATTATTTAAAAAATCCGCGCCTTGTGTGGACCTTGGAAAAATTTATTTAAAAAATCCACACCTTGTGTGGACCTTGGAAAAAATTATTTAAAAAATCCACACCTTGTGTGGACCTTGGAAAAAATTATTTAAAAAATCCACGCCTTGTGTGGACCTTGGAAAAAATTATTTAAAAAATCAACGCTTTGTGTGGACCTTGGAAGCATTTAGGAGAAGGACAGTACTTAGCGGAGGTGGTCCTCGTGCATAGCCCCCTTGCAGTTGGGTTTGGTCGGTTGCACCAGGTGGTGGTGGGTTGGTGCGCTGGTTGGCGTTGGTGCGGTTTGGTGCGGTTGTTATTGGAGAGCTGTGGCTGCTGTTCTCTGCTGTCGTTCCGCATCGTGGGAGGTTCGCGGTGTCTCTACTTCGCGGAAGTCACTTCTGCGGTTGTGGATGTCGTGTAGGCTGCCCGTGAGCGCAGTTTCGTTGATTGTTTGTCTTGTGATATCCGTTGCCGCGGTCCTTGGGCCCTTTCTGCAGTCCGTGAAGACGGCATGTTAATTGTTTGTGCTGTGTGCATTTGTTCATCGTCGCCACTGCCTGTGGCATGGTCTTCCTTGTCACTTGCGGTTTATTTTATTATTTTTGTTTTGGGATACCAGCCCGGACTTGTGTCGAACTGGGAGAGGCTTCGGTCTAGAGCCTGAGCGAAGGTTTTCCGTACCGCGGGTGTCAGGTGCCCCTGGATCTGTCGATCCAGCCTTGCGGTTATTTGCTGACATTGTCGTTGTTATTTTTGTTTTGGGATACCAGCCCGGACTTGTGTCGAACTGGGAGAGGCTTCGGTCTCAAGCCTGAGCGAAGGTTTTCCGTACCGCGGGTGTCAGGTGCCCCTGGATCTGTCGATCCAGCCTTGCGGTTATTTGCTGCCGTTGCCGGTTTTATTTTTATTTTGGGATACCAGCCCGGACTTGTGTCGAACTGGGAGAGACTTTGGTCTCGAGCCTGAGCGGAGGTTTTCCGTACCGCGGGTGTCAGGTGCCCCTGGATCTGTCGATCCAGCCTGACAGTTGGTGTGGCCCCCTGGGGAGCTTCGCGGGGGTTGTGGTTTCGCCCCTCATCAAGGGGGAGAGTATGCCTTCTGCATGCTCTCCAATTGGTACAGCACTTTGGTGCTGGTGTTCGCATATCCGCCTGTGGCTCAGCACCTGCGATGTAGGCCTATGGGCAGGTACTCGCATAAAACACTTTCAGATACCGCCATACGAATAAAACGAATGCCATCAGTTTTGAAATTCGGAGAAGAATTGTGATGGCCAACAGATGCCACTTTGGTCTAAATAGGCAGTTTAGAAACAAGGCTACCTCCCGCCAGACCAAACTCACACTCTATAAGACGCTGATACTACCCGTGCTGTTATATGGATCTGAAGCATGGGTACTTGTGCAAGCCGATGAGGCAGCTCTTGGGGTGTTTGAAAGAAAAATGCTCCAAAAGATTTACGGGCCGATTTGCGTCGACGTTGAATATCGGCGTCGAATGAACCACGAGCTTTACAATTTATACACGGACATCGATATAGCCAGTCGAGAATTGAGCTGCAGCGACTACGATGTCTAGGCCATGTTGTGCGAATGAATGAGAATGCCACAGCTCAAAAGGCATATAAAAGCGAGCCTACTGCTGATTCCCGTAGAAGGTGAAGGCCACGAATCAGATGGAAAGTCCAAGTAGAAAAACAACATCTTGAAACGTGGTCTTTCAATTTGGAGGTGATGCACACAAGACCGAAGAGGCTTGGAAATCTTTTTTAAGCTCGGCTTATGGGACAACCGTTCTGTAAGAAGCCAGCTAATGTGGGTGCTGGAAAAAATTATTTAAAAATCCACACCTATTGTAGACCCTTGAAAAATTGTTACAAAAATGTTAGCTCTGATTTTTTCCTGAATTTAGGTCATTGCCAATTTTTTCAAAAATCAATTTCATTAATGAATTGCTTGTTATGGAATGTTTTTTATTGGTATTCTGAAATTTGTTATGCCATCTAATATCGTGGCGGGAATATTAACGTCAACGAAGTGGAACACAGGTTCAGTGAGCCCATTTCATCATGAAGTTGGTTGGTGAAAGGTATCCGAAGAAAGGGAGGCGGTAGTGTTGAACTACTAGTTGAGATAATTTGCGAAGTGAGTGAACGTGTCTGTGTGTGTGTGGGTTAACATAGAACAATGGCCAGTTAGAAAGTCAAATAGCCAAGAACGTCAACAACCGGGTAACAACAGTCAACGGGTTCTATTTTTTTCCATTGCTTATTGTCAAGAGGTCATTGCTTTGGATTGGAGAGGAGGAAGGGATTTCCTTTCTTTGCAAAAGTACAAGACAGGGGAGAGAATCTAAACAGAACTAAGAATTATGTTTTAATGATCCCAACCAAAAAACAAAATTTAGCTACATCATCATCAAGAGAACCAAAAACTATGGCCAGAAAACGGCCCCAGCTTAGCATAGAGGAGAACAGTTAACGAAAAAAAAAAATAATTTAGAGAAAAAAACAACCGAACAGAACAGAACAAGCAATCGACAAAAAAAAAAACAAAACATTAATTATTTTGCCGAAAAAGCCCCCTTCGCACTCCCCACACCGCCACACACCTCTCCATACCCTCCTACCTCACTTCATGACGAACTTCGAAGAATGACTGCCAAAAAGTCAATGGACTCTGAAATGTATTCATGATGATGATCTTGAATTCACAAAAACCAGCAAAAACTACAACAACAACAATGCGAACAACAACAAAAATAATAAATGCTGAGCTTAGCTTGATGTCAATAACACCACCACCAGCAGCAGCAGAAACAGCCAACTAACTACCATCATCGGAGCATCGGCAGAGCCAACGACCAGCGTCGTTTAGGCCATAAGCCACAGCACAACACGGCACAGAACTAGCTAAACGGCCAACAACAGAAAAAAAACAACAACAAGACCAGGCCACACTATAAATGGCAAAACAACTATTCTCACACTCGGCTCAAAGCACTGGAGGTCCCCCTGACACCTAACAAGCCCCTTCCGAACACACACAGAGCTCCACAACCATATGCCATTCACCACATTACCAGCATGGAATGTGGCCCCCTGACGTACCGCTCATACCCTCCTCATGCTTACAATAAGTCAACAATACTTACTCATCATTAACCAGAACAACAACAAACTGTTAACAGAGCTCAACAGCTATAGACCACAATAAAACTTAAAAAACTACAGAGTTCGCTGGTTAGGTTGGAGCTGCTGCCAATCACCTCTCTCTCTCTCTCTCTCTCTCTCGGTTAACAATACTTGGCCCAAACGGCAACGGCCACAGTCACATTACAAAGAACAAATGGCAACAAGGCATTGTTCTCATTGTTATGGGGCTTGCGGTCAACTTTATTGTTCTCTTCCTCCTCTTTCATTCTTGGGTAACAAAGAAAAAATATTTTTTTTTTTTAAATCCAAAAAAAAAAAAAAATATTTAAAAAATCCCCACCCTAGAAAGACCCTAAAAAAATATTTAAAAAATCCCCATCCTAGAAAGACCCTAAAAAAAAATATCCACGCCTTGTTCGAACCCTTGAAAAAAATTATTTAAAAAACCCACGCCTTGTTTGGACCCCTGAAAAAAATTATTTAAAAAATCCACGCCTTGTTCGGACCCTTGAAAAAAAATTATTTAAAAAATCCACGCCTTGTTCGGACTTTTGAAAAAAAAATTATTTAAAAAATCCACGCCTTATTCGGACCCTTGAAAAAAATTATTTAAAAAATCCACGCCTTGTTTGAAGCCAAAAAAAATTATTGCAAAAATCCACGTCTTGTTCGGACTCTTGAAAAAAATTATTAAAAAAAATCCCCACCCTGGAAAGACCCTTGAAAAAAAAATATTTAAAAAATCCACGCCTTGTTCGGACCCTCGAAAAAAAAATATTTAAAAAATCCACGCCTTGTTCGGACCCTCGAAAAAAATGATTTAAGAAATCCACGCCTTGTTCGGACCCTTGAAAAAAAATATTTAAAAAATCCACGCCTTGCTTGAAGCCCCAAAAAAAAATATTTAAACCAGTAAGGAAAGTAGTAAAGTCGGACTGGGCCGACTATATGATACCCTTTAACACTTTGGGTATATTGTACATATGTATCCTAAAAGACGACGCGTTTTTGTTACATAATCTATATCTGAACCGATTTCAGGGAAACTTGCCAGAGACTAATTTATATTACATCAGTACGTTGTGTCAATCGGCCTAGCTGTGGATCTTTTCACGAAGCTTAGCACCCATCATTCTAGACTTAATTCAGTACGCTATGCCAAAATTCGTGCAACTGAAAAGATTTCCAGGGACATTGGTGCACCAATTACCTAAAATCGGATGAAAATATATATGGAAGCTATAACTAAATCTGAACCGGTTTTCACGAAACTTAGCACACGTCATTCGAGCCTTAATTCAGTACCCTATACCAAATTTCGTGCAAATCGAAAGGTATTTAGGGATTTTGGTACACCATTTACATAAAATCGGACGAAAATATATATGGGAGCTACTATATCTAAATCTGGACCAATTTTCACGAAACTTAGCACACGCCTTTTTAGCCTTAATTCAGTACGCTGTGCCAAATTTCGTGCAAATCGAAAGATATTTAGGGGCTTTGGTACACCATTTACATAAAATCGGACGAAAATATATATGGGAGCTATATCTAAATCTGAACCAATTGTCACGAAACTTAACATACATCACTGTAGACCTAATTCATTACGCTATGCCAAATTTCGTGAAAATCGAATGATATATAGGGACTTTGGTGGACCATTTACATAAAATCGGACCAAAATATATATGAGAACCATATCTAAATCTGAACCGATTTTCAGGAAACTTAACATACATCACTGTAGACACAATTAATTACGCTATGCCAATTTTCGAATCAATCGAAATATATATAGGGACTTTGGTACACCATTTACATTTAATCGGACGAAAATATATAGGAGAGCTATATCTAAATCTGAACCGATTTGCTAGAAACTTAACACACATCATTCTAGACATATTTCAATTCGCTATGCCAACTTTCGTGCAAATCGAAAGATATATAGGGGACTTTGGTACACCATTTACATTAAATCGGACGAAAATATATATGGGAGCTAAATCTGGACCGATTTTCAGGAAACTTAACACACATCATTCTAGACCTACTACATTACGCTATGCTAAATTTCGTACAAATCGAAAGATATATAGGGACTTTTCTGCCCCATTTACATCAAATCGGACGAAAATATATATGGGAGCTATATATAAATCTGAACCGATTTTCACGAAACTCAACACACATCATTCTAGACCTAATACATTACGCTATGCTAAATTTCGTGCAAAGTGAAAGATATATAGGGACTTTTGTGCCCCATTTACCTTAAATCGGACGAAATTATATATGGGAGCTATATCAAAATCTGAACCAATTTTCACGAAACTTTGCACACATCAGTCTGGACCTAATTCATTATGCTGTGTCAAATTTCGTGCAAATCGAAAGATATTTAGGGACTTTGGTGCCCCATTTACCTTAAATCGGACGAAGTTATATACGGGAGCTATATCTAAATCTGAACCGATTTTTCCCAATTTCAATAGGGTTCGTCCTTGGGCCAAACAAATGAGCTGTGCCAAATTTCATTCAAATCGGATCATAAATGCGACCTGTACTTTGTTTACAATTAAATTAAATCAACAGACGGACGGACGGATGGACATGCATAAATCGACTCAGAAAGTGATTCTATGCATATTCTAAAAAAGGAACCATGGGTCTATCTCGTTTCCTTTTGCCTGTTACCAACATATGCACAAAGACATAATACCCTGTGTACCACAGTGTGGTGAAGGGTATAAAAAGGGAGTTTTATGGGGACTACACCAAAAAGAGGGCGAATATGAATAATTTTTGGTGGGGAGATTTGTTACCATATACGACTACAAAATACCAAATTGCAGCGAATTCGGTAGAAAAAATGCACTCATGAACCCCAAAAAATACCGAACATTGGAGGGTACCCTTATATGGGAGCTATCCAAAAAAAATTGACCTATATTCATAATTTTTTATGTGGAGAGATTTGGTACCTATTAAGAACTCAAAATACTAAATTACAGCCAATTCGATGGAGAAATACGATCAAAACTCCCAAAATACTGAAAATTAGGAGGTACCGTTATATGGGGGGCAAGCAGAAAAAGTGGACCTTTATTCATAATTTTTTGTGGAGACATTTAGTACCCGATAGGAACTCATTGTACCAAATTTCAGCGATTTCGGTTTCAAAACGCGATCAAGAACTGCAAAATACCGAAACTTGGAGGATACTGTTATATGGGAGCTATGCCTAAACGTGAACCGATATATCCCATCTTCGAATTTGACCTGCCTGCAGACAAAAGACACACCTATGCAAAATTTCAGCACCCTATCTTGAAAAAATTATTTTAAAAAAATCCGCCTTGAAAAAATTATTTTAAAAAAATCCACGTCCAAAAAATTATTTAAAAAAATCCACGTTGTTTGAGGATTGCCTATTTTGACAACCCCGGAATTTGTCCAATATGTTATTGAAGAAATTCCTCAAAGGGTTCGGCTTGAGTATGTTAATTGTACTTACTCCGTGGGTAATGTTGATTTGTTCCAAAGGGCACTCACTATGTATGATTTGTCCCAGGGCGCAAGCAAGTCTTCCTCTCGAGGCAGCAATAATTTTCAATATTTGGCCCAATATTCAACAATCTTCCTCAGAGTAAGCGTTTTCCTTTGTATAAATATTTCTCCAACAGCAGGGAAGTTGTTTGTTCAGCAGCAAAGATTTCCTCTCTTCGTTGGCTTTTTAATACTTTTCCACATATTGCCTTAATGAGTAAGGCAAAATTTCCAATATAATTTTGTTTCAGTTAAAATCTTATATTTTTGCTCACGAGCAAGATATATAATTATTTTTTGTTTATTTAAATATTTTTTATTAAATATTTGCACTTTCAATTATTTCACTCAACTAGTGTGTTGGGTAAATTTTTACTTTATTTTTGCCTTTTCCCGTCACAAATAATATTCAATAAAACAAACGTCTTTCCTCTTTGAATGTTTCAAATATTAATGTTTTATTGTTCTAATATTCTGGCATACCAACCAGGATAGCGGGACAATATTTTTTTTTCATAGAACAGCAGCAGAACGATCGACAGAGGCAGAGAAAAAGAATATGTAAATAAATGTATGTGCGTGTGTACATACAATCCTCTTGTTAGATCGTTCAACTGCTGTTGCGTTTAAACAACAACAAACAGTGTTATTCTCTTTGTGCGGCGAATTCACGTACATCGCACAAAGAGGAATAACAAAAAGGGCATTAGGGCGGCTCTCGTTTGGTGCCAACATAATATAAAAGCAATACCAAAATAAATTAATAGAATTTACATTAATTTAAGTATTTTTTAAATAAAAAATATATAATTTTATGAACAAAATTAAATGGCCCTTGAGTCAAAAAATATTAAATAAATTTAATAAGAATTATTAAAGGGATTTAACATGCCGGGCCCCATTGAAACCTCCGGTTTCAATCAAATTTTCAACTTGGGGTAAGACTGCTAATTTTGCGATTGGGCGTCGAAATGTTGAAGTTGGTGTTTTCACGTCAGCTACCCGAGCAACTCCATCTGCCCCAGGGACAATGTGTGTGACACGACCAAGAACCCATTTCATCGGAGGAACATTGTCTTCATGAACAATGACCAAATCATTGACCTTTAGATTTTGTTTTGGTTTTTGCCAACGATAGCGATTTTGAAGTTGAGCAAGATATTCGTTGTGCCACCTGCGCCAAAAATGAGACTTTATTCCCGAAATTCTCTGCCAGTGTTGCAAATGAGATATCTCCGAGTCAAAATTTGTCTTCTCTGGAATACTTTGCAAGGGACAGCCTATTAATAAATGCCCAGGAGTAAGGGCTTCAAGGTCATTGGGATCTGTTGATAAAGAGCCAATCGGACGCGAATTTAAAATTGCCTCAATTTCCACCAGAGCTGTGGATAACTCTTCGAAGGTCAGTCGAGCATTAGGTAGCGTCCGGAGCAAGTGACCTTTTGTTGATTTAACGGCCGCTTCCCATAATCCGCCAAAATGAGGAGCTCTGGGAGGAATAAATGAAAATTCAATGAATTTTGTTGAGGCAAAATCAGCAATGGCTGTTATATTGGATTTTTGGTGGAAATGATGATTGAATTCATTAAGCTTCTTTTCAGCGCCAACAAAGTTTGTGGCATTATCACAATATATTTTGGACGGAATGCCTCTGCGTCCAACGAAACGCTTGAGAGATGCTATGAAAGCATCGCTGGACAAGTCTGATACAGCTTCCAAGTGCACAGCCTTTGTAGAGAAGCAGACAAATACTGCTATATAGGATTTGTATGGTGCCTTTCCACGGATCCTAAGGTATGTGGGTATAGGGCCAGCGAAATCAACTCCAACTACTTCAAATGGACGAGAACCAGTTACTCGATCCTTGGGTAAGTTGCCCATTACTTGAGTCAGCAATTTTGGTTTGTACCTCGAGCAATGTATGCAGTTATGAACCACTTGTCTTGCCAAAGATCGGCAATTGATAATCCAAAATTGTTGTTGAGTCAGAGATACCAATGCTCTTGGGCCAGCATGGTAATTTGTGCGATGAATATGAATTATCATATTTTTAACAAAATGGTCATTCTTTGGTAGGAGCAAGGGAAATTTAGCATCTGTAGTCAAATTTGAATTCAACAACCGACCACCTACACGGATTAACGGCACTCCATCAACTTCTTCTATAAACGGAGCCAAAGATGATAGCTGACCAGAAACAGAGCCATGTTTTGAGAGTTCCATAAATTCCTCTGAGAAATAGTGCTGTTGAATTAGCCATACAATTCTGTGAAGAGAATGTTTCAATTCATCTGGAGTTATTGTGACCTCTTTCGGAATTTTCCTTGAACGAAAACGAAAAATGTATGAGAAAATTCTGAGACATTTTAAATAGCTACTGAATTTATGGACAATATTTAACATATCGGGCAATCCTTCTATTTTTGCTGCCAAAGTGGTTTTGCGTTTCTCCAATTGCAATTCACACTCGCTTAGATTTGGACCGGAACGATTTGGCCAATCGGAAAATGGGCTCGTGAGAAAGGAAGGCCCCTGGAACCAAGCTGAATTCAACAAATCGTCCACAGAGCAACCTCGAGATACTAAATCGGCTGGATTCTGGTCCGTTGGGACATAATTCCAAGAGACATCATTGCAAATTTCTTGAATTTCTGCTACTCGGTTTCCCACGAATGTTGATAAAGTCGAAGAGTGCGAATTTATCCAATGAAGGGTAATTTGAGAATCCGACCAGAAAAATATTTTTGAAATAGGAAATTTAAAGTACAGTTTCAATTGGCTCCAGAACGTAGCGAGTAAATGGGCAGCACATAATTCCAGACGAGGCAGAGTTCTTGTTTTTAAAGGTGCAACTCTGGATTTTGATGCAATTAAATGTACAGATATGTTGCCGAATGAGTCTTCGCATCGAAAGTACAGGCAACAACCATATGCCTTCATTGAGGCATCTCCAAAACCATGAAGTTGAATATTGGTATAATTCGGCATTCGAATGTATCGAGGAACTTTAATTTGCGACAAATTATGATAATCCGCCATAATATTATTCCAAGCCGAGTCAATTTCTTGGGGTACTGATTCATCCCAATCACATTTTATAATCCAAAGATGTTGGAGTAAGATTTTGGCTTTTATTATGAGAGGGCTTATTAAGCCCATTGGGTCAAAGAGGGTTGACGTCAGAGACAAAATATTTCTTTTAGTATTATGTGAATACATTTTTGATGGCCGAAACTCAAAGTGGAATGTATCATCGTTTGAGTGCCATGTCATTCCCAAAGTGCTAGTGACGTCATCATCCAGTTTCATTTCTTTGACTCCATCTTCCATTGAAGTTAATTCGGGGCAATTGCTATGCCATTTCGAAAGTGAAAACTTAGAGTAATCTAAAATTTCCGATACCTCCTTCTTGATGCGTTGTAAAGAGGCAAGATCGTCAGCACCAGTCACCATATCATCGACATAAAAATCATTTGTGACCACAGACTTCCCAACGTCGTAAGGTTCGGGAAAACGTTCTGCAGCATAATTCAATGCTCTGATGGCCAAATATGGTGCTGAGGCAGTTCCGTATGTAACGGTATTAAGAGCAAAAGTTTTTACCGGTTGTGTAGAGTCATGTCTCCAAAGAATCAACTGGAGTTTCCTATCCTCAGGGTGGACCAAAATCTGCCGATACATTTTGACAATATCAGCTGTCAATCCATAGCGATGACATCTGAAACGAAGCAGGGTGATTAATAAATTGTTTTGGATTGTTGGACCCACCATCATGATTTCATTCAGAGATAATTGAGAGGAAGTACGACATGATGCGTCAAAAACAACACGCAATTTCGTGGAGACACTGTTTGGTCGAAGAACACAGTGATGTGGTATGTAGTAGTTAGGGAAACCAACTTCGGCTTCATTCACCTGAGACATATGACCCATTTCTTCATATTCCCTGAGAAAGTTGGAGTATTCATTTTTCAAGTCTGGATTTTTGTTTAATTTTCTCTCCATGGAAAAGAAGCGTCGAAGGGCAATATCACGGGAATCGCCAAGACAATTTGGATCACCCTTTAGGGGCAGCTTCACCATAATACGTCCATCATTTTGAACAGAGACATTTTTCAAAAAATGCTGCTCGCAATTTTGCTGCTCCAGAGACATTTTCTGACGCTTATTTTCCACCGCATCAATTTTCCATAGCATCTCCATATTTTTATTTAGTTCTTGGAAAATATTCTCACTTTTCACAATAGAGTAAGTTGATTGTTGTGTATTGTTTTTATTACTGGTATACTTCCCCGAGACAATCCAACCGAAAAGAGTTTTTTGTAAAGTGGGCAAGTTCTCTCCAAGTTTTATCTGACCAATAGACAAAAGTTGGAAGAAAGATTCGGCACCAAGTAGCATATCAATTCCTCGACGACGATGAAACTCTGGATCGGCCAGCTCGATGTTAGATGGCAAATTAAAATCCTTAATTGAAATGTTTTCATCGGGGTGATAGCCAGTAATATTCCGTGAGACAAGAAACTCCAATGATAAATTAAAGTTATTAAGGCGTGATCGAATTGTAGTTTGTGTTTTGTAGGAGACCTTTAATTTCGAAGAACCAACTCCTGAGACATCGGTGTGATTTGGACATTTCTTTAAGTTCAGAATACCACAGAGACCTTCGCTTATAAAATTCACCTGGGAACATGAGTCAAGTAGAGCTCGTCCAAGTTGAAAATTTCCCTCAGAGTCACGAACCAATACTAATGCTGTAGCAAGGATTACATTACTCACTTGAGGGCTAGGTTTGTTTTGGAAAGTACCATGTGTGGCAGCAGATGAAGGTGATGGTTCTTCTTCTTGAGAGCAAGATGCCTGTTCGATTTGCTTATGTAGAAGCGAATGATGACGTTGTTTACAAAATCTGCATGAATATTTTGAGGGACATTGTATGTAACCATGCCCTTTTGCTAAACAGTTGAGACAAAGTTTGTTTTGTTTAGCTTGATCAATCCGTTGATTGGGAGTTAAAACAATAAAGCGTTGGCAAGTTGTTATCATATGGCCCGATTTCGAGCAATGCGTGCAAACGAAATCTTGAGGCACATTTTTTGTTATAAACGAATGTTGTTTTTGATTACTATGTGAGTAATTTGTTGCTGTATTAGGGGTAAATTGTTTTCCTGATCTTCGGCACTGAGCATCCAATTGTTGACAACGCTTGTCCAACATGGAACAACACTCAGCCCAAGAGGGCAATTTTGAATAATCTATGAACTCATCCCATCGTTGTTTTGTCTCCGAGTCAACCTTGCTCATAGCCAAATGAATTATGAATGCATCACAAATTTTTTCATATGAGCCAAGGGACTTTAATGAACTATAAAGAGCAGAAATCGTATCAACAATATTTCGTAACTGCTTCGGGACAGGTTTATTTGATTTTGGAAGATCGAACATTGTTGTAACATTCTCCAGAAAAATCAATGTGTCGTTGTCGTACCTCTCTTTTAATCTCCTAAGAGCACTCGGATAATTTTCGTCGGTTACTTGGAATGCCTTTATTGTGGCAAGAGCTTCCCCACTGAGACACGAGAGCAAATGATTAAATTTTTCCGAAGTGGATATATTTTGGTCATTGTGGACCAAATTATTAAATGTATTAATAAAATTCTTATACTCCAAATATTTCCCATCAAACTTGGGTAATTTAAGGCTTGGTAATCGATTGGACGGCGCCTGAGGCAATATAAAGGACTGGTCACCAATGCTTGGACGTCTGCCTTGTCCGATGAGGGTAAGAATTCGAGATTTGATGGTGACATAAAGCTCGTCTATTTCAGCTCTACCAGTGTCTTGAGGGGACAATCGTTCAATTTGATTTTGGTAGTAGGAAGCTTGTTTATAGTATGACTCTATAATTCCTAACCTGCATTCCAATTCTGTATGAGACAGAGAAGGATTGGATTCAATTATATTCTTGATCCGAGTCATACTACCCTTTGATGAGCCACGCTGTTGTTTCAGCTCTTCAATTGTTGTTTCCCTTTGGGACACTTGAGCTGGTTCATTCATCATGTTGATTAATTAATTCAAATAAAATTTGGGTATGTAAAAAATTTCGTAACCACGAATATATTGCGTAATAAGAGCAAGCGAGCACAATTTTTTCTTAAATTCCAGCAAAATGGAGAAAGACTTTATGTAGAGTATGTTGTCTCACTCTAATTTTTGGTTTCAGCAATGTTGTTAAATTGCTTATTAGAAACGACGCTAATTTCTTCCAAAATGGCGTAAAATATGGCTGACGGAGAAAGCGGCAAAAAGGAACCAAATGCACTTGGTTATACAACAACACAAATTTTTGGAGGTTAGGAGGACGCTTCACAAGTGTCCTGTCACGGTCGCCAATGTTTGAGGATTGCCTATTTTGACAACCCCGGAATTTGTCCAATATGCAATTAAACAAACTCCTAACTCAAGGGTTCGGCTTGAGTATGTTAATTTACTTACTCCGTGGGTAATGTTGACTTTTTCCAAAGGGGCACTCAATATATATGGTTTGTCCAAGAGGCAACCAAGTCTTCCTCCAGAGGCAGCAACAATTTCCAATATTTGTCCCAAGATTCAACCATCTTCCTCAGAGTAAGCGTTTTCCTTTGTATAAATGTTTCTCCAACAGCAGGAAAGGTTGTTTGTGTCAGCAGCAAAGATTTCCTCTCTTCGTTGGCCTTCCACTTTAATATTAATTTATTTTTTCCACAAATTGCCTTAATGTGTGAGGCAGTTAAAATATAATTTTGTTTCAGGAAAAACATATTCTTTGCTCACGAGCAAGATATATTAATTATTTTTCCTTTATTTAATATTTTTTATTAAAATGTTGCACTTTGAAATTATTTCACTCAACTAGTGTGTTGGGTAAAATTTTTTCTTTATTTTTTGCTTTTTTCCCGTCACCAATAATTTCAAAAAACAAACGTCTTTCTCTTTGAATGTTTCAAATATTAATGTTTTATTGTTCTAATATTCTGGCATACCAACCAGGATAGCGGGACAATATTTTTTTTTCATAGAACAGCAGCAGAACGATCGACAGAGGCAGAGAAAAAGAATATGTAAATAAATGTATGTGCGTGTGTACATACATTCCTCTTGTTAGATCGTTCAACTGCTGTTGCGTGTAAACAACAACAATAAGTGTTATTCTCTTTGTGCGGCGAATTCAAGTACATCGCACAAAGAGGAATAACAAAAAGGGCATTAGGGCGGTTCTCGTTTGGTGCAAATAATATGATTGAATTACAATACCAAAATGAGAAAAACAAATGAATATAATTACAAAAATTTAAATAATTTTTAAATAAAAATGTAGCAAATTTTTATAAAATAAATTAAATGACTATTTGAGTCAAAAAAATGAATCTGTGTGCGGGAGTTTGTGCCACCCGGGTAAATATCAATATTAGCAATAGTTTGTGTGTAAACGCCAAGAAAGAAACATACAAGTTGTTGTAACACCTTCTAAGCATGCCCGTTCTCAAGACGAGAGATCGATATCGTTTAACTATACCTAGATGACAGTGGTATCGATGTATTTATGTTTGCTCCGGCTCTGCTCAGTCTGCACTCTCAGCGGTGTGCATAACAGAGACAACAAAAATCTGAGTTACTAATATAAAATAAAATTCAAAAGACAGGAAATCGTTGTTGCGTTATTTTCAAGACAGATGTTAATGGATACCTTCATCGCCCACCCTATGGATTCCGACATGAATCCCCTTTTTGGGCTTCCACTATGGTGAGATACCCCCAAGTCCTATAATGACTTCACCCTTAGCTTACATTATCCCCTTAGATAGTGGATTAAAACATATTGTTATGTTTAATTATCTTCATATTTTTTAAATTCATTAAGTGTTTTCATTTTTATTTATGATATAATATCATTATATCGTATAATAATAGATAATATTATATAATATTTCAGATTTACTTAAATATATTTAAATAAGTAGCAATCGAAAATGTCAAAAAAAATACAATATAAGGAAGTCCATACAAATTTAAATTACATTTGGTATGTTCATCCCAATTCAAGTGCCACTGTGCACTATATTATTTACTAAAGGATATATTTATAACCTATCGAGCTCAATGGGGTAAATATTTATCCTGAAATGTTTTACTAAAATGGTATACGAAAATTGTTTTTTTGAAAATTTAAATCCAAAATAATTGTTGTATAAATATAATTATATGGTTGTTAATCTTTAATATTTAAATTCAAAATGACAAAAAATATATGTACTAATCTATACTAATAAAAGAGTAAAGTGATTGACTGACCGACTAATTTAACGATTCGTCAACGCCCAGACGAAACGGCTGAAGCTAGAATCTTGAAATTTTGGGTGGTCCAAATGTGACAGATAAGGCTGGGTTTTTGGAAATTCGTACCAGAACGGTACGAAAGTACTAAATGTGATGCCATTTGCATTTGGCGAACCGGTGGAGCTAGAACTCTGAAATTTGGTTTGGTGGTCGTACTAAAAGGTACTCATCTATACTAATAAAAGAGTAAAGTGATTGACTGACTGATTTAACGATTCATCAACGCCCAGACGAAACGGCTGAAGCTAGAATCTTGAAATTTTCGGTGAGGGTCACCCTTGGTCCAACGGTGACAGTAAAGGCTGGGTTTTTGAAAATTCGTACCATAACGGTACGAAAGTACTAAATGTGATGTCATTTGCATTTGGCGAACCGGTGGAGCTAGAACTCTGAAATTTGGTTTGGTGGTCGTTGATGGAGTGTAGGATAGATGTACCAAAGGGTTTTTGGAAATTCGAAGTATAACTATCCGAAAAGTACGAAAATGTACTAAATTTGGTACAATTCTGTAGCATGTGAACGGATAGCGTTAAAAACTTTAAATTTGGAGTCTGAATTAAGGTTGAGATGTAGGGTCCAGTTAAGGAGATGGTTATGAATGCGCTTACTCATGTGTACGAAATGTACTATATGGTACTATATTTGGTACAAATTTAATCTATACTAACAAAAGAGTAAAGTGATTGACTGACTGACTAATTTAACGATTCATCAACGCCCAGACGAAATGGCTGAAGCTAGAATTTTGGGTGAGTGTCACTCTTGGTCCAAAGGTGACAGATAAGACTAGGTTTTTGGAAATTCGTACTAGAACCGTACGAAAAGTACTAAAAAGTACTAAATATGGTATCATTTGTATTTGGCGAACCAGTAGAGCTAGAAATCTGAAATTTGGATTGAGGGTCACTGATGGAGTGTAGAATAGATGTAGCAAAGGACTTTTTGGAAATTCGAACTATAAGAATCGGAAAAGTACAGAAATATACTAAATTTGGTACAATTTCGTGAATGGATTGAGCTAAAAACTTGAAATTTGGAATGCAAATAAGGTTGAGAATTAGGGTCGATATGAGGAGAGTTTAGAAAGTGTGTACTCATGTGTACGAAAAGTACAATATGGTACTATATTTGGTACAAATTTGATTTGGAGGTACAAATCGAGCTGGAATCCTGGAATTTAAAATTAAAATTACCGTCGGAGTGTAGGATTGTACTTAATCGTACTATAATTGGTACAGTTTGGATTTGGGTGAACCTATAGAGCGGGAACAATGAAATTTGGAGTCAGGATCACTGTAGGGGTATGGGATTGGGGTAATGATGGTACTACATTTGGTACAATTTGAATTTTAGATTAACCAATAGAGCAAGAATCTTGAAATTTGGAGCCAGGATCACTGTTGAGGTGTAAGATTGAGATATGTAGGAAGTTTTAGAAATTTGTACTAATGTGTACTAAATTTGGTACAATCTGAATTGTGAGTGAACCGATAGAGTTGGAATCCTGAAACTTGGATTTGGGGGTGTAGGGTTGGGGTATGTAGGAAGTTTTAGAAATTTGTACTAAGTGTACTAAATTTGGTACAATTTAAATTGTGGGTGAAGCGATAGAGTTGGAATCCTGAAATTTTGATTTAGAATTACTGTGGAGGTGTATGATTGAGGTATGTAGGAGAATTTGCAAATTGGTACTACTATTTACTAAAATTAGTACGACTTGATTTTTTGGGTGAACCGAAAGAGTTGGAATCTTGAACTTTTGGTTTATGAACACTGTGGAGGTGTAGGATTGGGGTATGTAGGAAAATTTGGAAATTGGTACTATGTACTAAATTTAGTACAATTTGAATTGTGGGTGAACCGATAGAGTTGGAATCCTAAAACTTGAATTTAGTATCATTGTTGGGGTGTAGGATTGGGGTATGTAGGAAATTTTGAAAATTGGTACTACTGTGTATTAAATTTGGTACAATTTGAATTGTGGGTAAACCGATAGAGTTGGAATCCTCAAATTTGGATTTAGGATCACTGTGGAGGTGTAGAATTGGTGTTTGTAGGAAGTTTTGGAAATTCGTACTACTGTGTACTAAATTTGGTACAATTTTAATTGTGAGTGAAATGATATAGTTGGAATCCTGAAACTTGGATTTAGGATCACTATGGGGGTGTAGGTTTGTGGTAAGAAGGAGGTTTTAGAAATTCGTACTACTGTGTACTAAATTTGGTACAATTAAAATTGTGGGTGAACCGATAGAGTTGGAATCCTGAAACCTGGATTTAGGATCAGTGTGGGATTGGGGTATGTAGAATTTTTTGGAAATTGTTACTACTGTGTACTAAATTTGGTACAATTTGAATTGTGAGTGAACTGATAGAGTTTGAATCCTGAAAAATGGATTTAGGATCACTGTGGGGGTGTTGGTTTTGGTTAAGTTGGAAGTTTTTTAAATTCGTACTACATTTTACTAAATTTGGTACAATTTGTATTGTGGGTGAACCGATAGAGTTTGAATCCTGAAACATGGATTTAGGATCACTGTGGGGGTGTTGGTTTTGGTTAAGATGGAAGTTTTTGAAATTCGTACTACATTTTAGTAAATTTGGTACAATTTGTATTGTGGGTGAACCGTTAGAGTTTGAATCCCGAAACATGGATTTAGGGTCACTGTGGGGGTGTATGATTGGGGTATGTAGGAAGTTTTGGAAATTTGAACTAATGTGTACCAAATTTGGTACAATTTGAATTGTAGGTGAACCGGTAGAGTTTGAATCCTGAAACTTAGATTTAGGATCTCTTTGGGGTGTTGGTTTGGGTTAAGTAGGAAATTTTGGAAATACGTACTACTGTGTACTAAATTTGGTACAATTTATATTGTGGGTGAACCGATAAAGCTGGAATCCTGACATTTTGATTTAGGATCACTGTGAAGGTGTAGGATGGGGGTCTGTTGGAAGTTTTGGAAATTGGTACTTCTATGTACTAAATTTAGTACAATTTGAATGGTTGGTGAACCGACAGAATTGGAATCCTGAAAATTGGATTTAGGATCAGTGTGGGGGCGTACTACTGTGTACTAAATTTAGTACAATTTGAATTGTGGGAAATCTGAAACTTGTTGGAAATCTGAAACTTGATTTTAGGTTCTCTGTGGGGTGAAGGTTTGGGTTAAGTAGGAAGTTTTGGAAATTGTGACTACTGCGTACTAAATATAATACAATTTGAATTGTGGGTGAACCGGTAGGGTTTAAATCCTGAAATTTGAAATTTTTGTGGCGTGTAGGATCGGAGTATGCAGGAAGTTTTGTTGGATGATGGATATAATATTTGCTAAATGGAAGTAAATTTGGTAAAATTTGTATCTGGGTGAACATTTAGAGCTCGGTTCGTGAAATTTGGTACTCAAATTAAACATATGGTCGATATTAATGTCTGGATTGTTTAGTTTTTCTGGCATATTCTGTTTTCTGTGAAAATAAAATAATATGTTCATACATGCTTAAGTATTTCCCACATTCGCTAACGAAGTAGCGGGTATATGCTAGTATATACTATATGGATTATATAAGTTGAATCAATTGAATATATATGTACCCAGTTGTGCAATGAATAGCAATTATCTGCTATTGTATAGTTATATGGCTAGTTACTATGTTCACTAGTTACTTTATGCCCAAAAGTGGCACACATAATAGATTATTGACTTCATTTGTTGATTGAAAAAGCTATCTAATTCTGTAGTCACTGGTAATGCAAAAAGGAGTGAATCGACGAACAAAACAAAAAAAAGGAATTACCATTTTCTTCAGACTTTTTGTAATTTTCAGAATTGTGAAAGAAAAATTTTTCAAAAATATTCTTTTAAGCATATATAAGACATATATATCCACGATATACAAGATGAAGTGCTGTTGAATTAAGAGTCTCGGAATCTTAAAAAAACAAATGACGAATCTTGGGTAAGTTTTGGTATTGCAACACAATAAATACGAACGTAATTTTGAACATAATTATTTTACAGATTTTCAATAGATGTCACTCCAGAAGCATCCAACAGAATAATTAAAAGTTTTGAATAGGTAAATATTCTCCAAAAATACCCATATCTTTATTTATATTTTGTTATTTTCATGTTTCAGATGCTTCAATATTTCGTGATGTAACATCCATTCTCATCACGAAAGCGGTCAAGAAACAAACAAAAAATGCAAATGTCAATATGGTGGCGTAAATATTCTGATAAAATTAAGCGAAACATAAACTATGTACAACATAAATTATGAAATAAATAAAAAATACATTTCCCGTATATCATTTATATTTTCAATTTTTCAAACTGTTATAATAGCCAATTTGGTATATATTTGTAACTAGAAATAATACTTAACAATGGTATCTACCCAAATGACTGGTTACTGGGACAATTGACTTCCCCAATGATATATCCATGTTAAATTCACCAGTCTAGGGCATGATGTGGTAACTAGTGGTAGTTACAGGTAATTAGTAAAATAACTAGTTTATAACCAGTTACTCGAACCTCTGGGTACGTTTATATATGTATGTGTGTATGCATGTATATTACAAATGTATGTTCCAAGGTGTATTTAATAAGGTGTAAGTGACAATCATATGGTTTCAAACTTGTTTCTTTATTGTTTGTAAAGTAAATTGTCAAAAACATTTTCAATATTACATTTCGATTTCAAAAATGATCTTTAAATTTAGGCTTTTTTAAATAATAAAAATTCAAGAAAACTACATTCATAGAGGGGGACGGAAAGGAAACTTAGGCTCAGTTATAACCTCGTTCGCCGATTGGTCCACATATTTTATGTTATGTGTGGAAATCTGTCCAGAAATGCCAGCAACTCATTAAATCGAGGAGATTATGTTAGCCTATATTGGAATCGGCCCCTTGGTGCTTGTCACAGTTCTCGGCGAAGGTCAAATACGCCTATGGAAAGATTTTATGCGGTCAACACAATTTCCATGATTTAGTCTTTGTCCTTCAAGGCAAGTTAAAGGTTTTTTGTTATAGAAAACTTACCTATAGAAAATCGGCAGTATACCCCTTGAGCATTTAGTGATGCGTTGAGGACCTCTATGGAGCGACACCTCTTCCTGTGTAGCTATTAAATGTTCACAGAAGGCATGTCAATACTTCTTTGGGAATATATTTAGTTTGAAGAATCTGTCAATCTGTGGGGCTTCTAAAATCTGGAAATGAAGCCTGTTGAAGGATTATATTGGTCTATATTGTGTTATAAAAACTTACCTCCTTACTTTTTGGGGAAAACACATTTCTATTCGATTTTTGCTTTTAAAATTCCGAAAATTTTATTATTATATTTATTATTCTGTTTTGTTTTGTATTCATACTCGATTCATTACCCTTTTCATTGCCAGTAACTACTGAATTGGAATGATATACCTAGACAACTTTTTCAATCGACAAATAAATCCAACAATCAATTTTGTGTCCCTTTTTGGGGTAAAAAGTAACTAGATCTCCAAGTAACTAGTTATATAACTATACATCAGCAGACAATTGGTATTTTTTGAACAACTGGGTATTATAAGTGTATGTATATATGAAAGCATCAGATACAACAACAAATATTTTACAAAAAGAACATTGTTGTTATAGAAATTAAATTGTCATGTTGACAGTTAGTTTTTGACAAAAATAAACAAAAACAATTATTAATTTATTTTTGTCAAGAACTATTCTTTAAGGTATAATTAATGAATTTGTGTATTCTTGGGTTATTGGCGGCTTTAGGTCAGTGAAAAATTAAGTTTAAGACCTGGTCGCGATTAATTTTAAGTTTCCCACAATTAGCCCATGCTCCTCGTGATGTTGTTTATATTGTGGATTACAATCTATTTTTTCTATGGAGTAGCTTCAAATCTTGCCTTCTTAAAGTATATACCCAGTAGTTCGAACTAGTTATGAACTAGATATTTTACTAATTACCTGTAACTACCGCTAGTTACCACATCATGTCCTAGACTGTTGAATTTAACATGGGTATGCCATTGGGGAAGTCAATTGTCCCCTACCTGTGTTACCAGTAACCAGCAGTTTCGGTAGATACCATTGTTTAGTATTATTCCTAGTTACATATATATAGCAAATTACCTAGTATAACAGTTTGGAAAACTTTAAATATATAAGTTATTTTGAATACATATTTTTTATTTATTTCATAATTATGTTGTTTAATAAATATTTTGAGCATAATCATATCTGATTTTCATACCGCCATTTTGCTATTTCTTTTGCTATTTCTTTTGCTTTTGCTTTCAAAATTCAAAAATTTATAAAGTCTGATGAAAATGACAATTGTTTTTTTCAGTTTTGCTTTTTTCGATTCAATACTTTTCGCATCTATGAAGTCTATAGTATATTTTTTGTTCCATTTTTGGTTATAAAGTAACTAGATAACATAGTGACTAGTTATATAATTATACATAAGCAGGCAATTGATATTTATTGAACAACTGGGTAATGGGTACGTTTATATATGTATGTGTGTATGCATGTATATTACAAATGTATGTTCATATATACATACACTTATAATATATATATATATATATATATATACACTGCGTGTCATAACTATAGACGCACCCTTAATTCAATTGGTATGTTAGTTGACAAACAAAATGGACCCATTAAGTTCACAATAAAACAATCAAAAACACATATTATTCAACAAAAATAATTAATTTATTCTTTATGGATTCGCCTAATTCTGCACTTTCAAAATTTGCTGGTGTTGCATAACTATAGACGCACTTTTACAAAATTAGAAAAATTTATTTTTTAAAACTTAAATAAATTAAAATAACTGCTTTCCAAAAATTGCAATAATTTGTCTTCCAAGACTTGAACGTACTCTATTGAATTCATTCGACAACATGGAAATGTCAAATAAAGCATTCCGTGGCTATAAAATGCCCCCAAGGTGGCGGTTACCGAAATATCGTTATTTCTTAATACGATATTTCGGTGGCGGTTCCTTAATGGCCTTGGGAGCATTTTATAGCCACGGAACGCTTTATTTGACATTTCCATGTTGTCGGATGAATTCAATAGAATACGTTCAAGTCTTGGAAGACAAATTATTGCAATTTTGGGAAAGCAGCAACAATCAAGGACTCGTTTTTCAGCAGGACAACGCGCCAGTTCATAAAAGTCGCCGTACTCAAGTATGGTTAAAATTAAAAAAATATTAAAATTTCCGACCAGAATCCGATCGAGAACATGTGTGGAATCTTGACTCATCGTGTCTATGCAGAAAACCGCCAATGCCAAACATTATTTTATTTCCAAGAAGTGATTTTCGATGAATGGCAGTCAATCGATAAAGACTTGCGAATAATTTTGATCAACAGTGTGATGGATAAAATTTTTGAACTTATTCAAAATAAGGGAGGCCCTACCCATTATTTAAAAAAGTTATTTTATTTTATTTAAGTTTTGAAAAATAAATTTTTCTAATTTTATAAAAGTGCGTCTATAGTTATGCAACACCAGCAATTTTGAAAGTGCAGAATTTGGCGAAACCATAAAGAATAAATTAATTATTTTTGTTGAATAATATGTGTTTTTGATCGTTTTATTGTGAACAATAACTTAATGGGTCCATTTTATTTATCAACTAACATACCAATTGAATTAAGTGTGCGTCTATAGTTATGATACGCAGTGTATATCATAATATATATATATAAACGTTATAACGTTTATTATATATTATTATATAATTATATTAATGTAAATGTATATATATATATATATGTTGGTATGTATGCATAGGTCTTATATACATGTATATATTTATATACATGTTTGTTAATACAAACACATATACATCCATATAAATATATATGTTATTATGTACAATAAAATATGCGGATATATATATATATTATCTATAAAAAATACGTATATCTAATATAAATACATTTAGAAATTCAAATATACAACTACAATTAAATTTGTTTTATAACACAAAAAGAGTGTTCACATTAAACATTTAACTTGATTTCCGCAATTTAATTTTTACGCAATTCTAATGAATTTGAAGAAGACAAAGAAAACGGTGGAATCTCGTGCACAAAATGGCGGGAATTCGAACTTTTATGAATATGATTTGCAAGACAAAAAATCTAGTCTTTTAGGAATGTATTTGACCTTTTAAATATGTTACGGTTTTATTCAAACTCTCGGCTGTCCGTCGAGGAACATTAGAAAAAAATGTGGCCCCAAACCTCCCGGTCTGTGACTGATCGGATAGGGTACCAAACGATAACAAAAACACAATTTGATGCAAACTGTTACTTTTCCAGGTGTGTACTTACAGTTGTGGAACCGAGACAAAACCTTTCTGTAAGATTGACTTGTCTATTGATAGTCCAATGAAATATGGATGGAAGGTGTTCGGTGATGCTGGTGGTGCTGATGAGAATTTGTATGTGATGAATGTCCCAAAAATGTGTGTGATGTTCAAAATGAAGTTGTCTAAAGAAATTTGAATGCTGCATTCTGTGTGGTTACACCAAGGCCAAAAGAAAAAAATACTAACAGCAACAGTTGGTTTTTGGTGTGGTAATTTTCCACTGTATAACACGGGAGGGTAATAAATTGAAGTCTTGCCTCCTCATGCATTTTCGAAGTAAGGGGTTATGCAAATTCTCAATACCTTGGCAAATAATCCATATTAAACTAACTTGATATACACACTGTTGGCCAAAACTAAAGCAACTAAAATTGCAAAGATAATAAATACCGTATACAATTTTCAAAAATAAACATATCGTGATGACTTTTATATCCACGGTACCCCACCAAATTTCGATATTTCAATTGAATTCACTGCATTTTGACACCTTGAGTTCTTATTGAGTACCCCTTTTTCCGGTAGCCCCCATATAACGGGTTTGAACCCGAACTTCAATCGAATTCGTTGTAATTTGATATTTTGTAGCCGTATTTGGTAACAAATCTTCCTCCCAAGAATTATTTATATTCGGACCCTTTTGGGGGTAGTTCCCATTAAAATAGTTAACTGATTCCTTCTGTGTTTTGGGGTTGTCTGCCTATAGGCGTATTTCACTATAGTATATGCCCCATACTATAGTATGGAATTCTAAAACGATTTAGCCATATGTTGTAATCATTCGACCTACGGAGGATATCGAGATAAAAAAGTAGAACGACAGGTTCGAGAACAAACTATGTCGGCCCAGGTTTAGGTCTAGACTTTATATAATGATACCTAACGATTTTCGTTTTTGGTTGATATTTAGCGTGAAATTGCAGTATTTTGAGGATTTTATACACATGTTCCTCCCTACCATTCGTTGTCAATATCCACCCACGTTTTATGGTTTTGAGATTTTAGGGAAAATCTCCATTGCTGAAATTTGTTGGCTTTCGCAAAAGTTCATATCAATTGGAATCCGACTCGGTGGAGCATTATGTTATGTCCTCGGATGAATTCAAGTTTGAAACTTACGACTCAGACGCGAAAAAATTGCGGTGAAAAAGCCTAAAAATGCAAAAATCGGGCTGAAATGTGTTTTTCTTTTAATGGATTTTGTTCTATTTACGAGATTTTTGAAGTAATAGATCGGATTGTTTATATCTCTTCTAAAGAAAATATACCGCTTGTTTCCGTTTGACAATTACCTCAAACATACATAAATTTCAAAGATTAGTTGCAGGAGTCAAAAATCTGTGTTTTATAATGGTCAGCACAATCATCAGATCTTCAACCTATAGAATCATCTTTGTAGTACCACAGATAGCAAATAAAATAAAAACGTGTTTCACAAACAACCAAAAGTTCAGGATGTGAGAAATAGTATATCTAAGGATCAAATTCAATGTCTCGTAGGTGAAAAATAATGGTTAAGCTGTCGATTAGCAAAATTTCAATGCTGGATTATAAGTTAGTATACAAATGAAATACTATAATAAAAGTGGATATAACTGAATTAAACAAAAGCTTAATAAAAACTCATTATTATTATCATTAGAATAATATAGAATAGAAAATGATGGGATTTGTTTATAAAGTATGAGAATTTACAAAACAAAATAAAATTTTTATTTAGACAGAAATTGATTTCAAATTTGCTTTAAGAAATTGTGGAATACCATAAGCATTTAAGAGTGATCCACACAGTTTTGAACAACGTGCATCAAAATCAGTTTGTATATCATTAGATCAGGAAAAAATTGTTTTCAGTATAATTGCATTTTATTCATCAATAATCTTCTGATAGCCTTGAAAAACTTGAAAAAAATCCAAAACATCGTGGAGAATAAAAACAAAATGACATGATTTACATACCCAGAGCATCATTTTATTATTATTATAGCAACTGTCTAGCCTTGAGATTGTTTTAATTGAAAACTTTACGTATACGTCAAATATAATCCACTGGATTTGTGAATAAGGATTTACCCCTCGGCGAACAATGTCATACATTCCCCACTAATAATTAGTTGTTTAAAAAACAACAAACTGGGATTCAGCCGGATTATTTTGCAAAAACAAAATACAAATGGTATCCTTAATAAACCGCCAACATTATATAATTATATGTAATAATTATAATGTATTTCAATATTTTTAAATAAGTATTCCTCCTACGTAAATGGCTACCGTTTCAAATATAAATTTCAGTTACGTCTGCATACTCGTTATTTGGTAACAATTGTTGTTGGATGTTGTCTGTTTACTCCAACATCCAATAAAAGCGAAATGTCCAATGTCCAGCGAGCGAAAAGACAGACCTAGTTTGACAGTTTAGGCTATTTTCCTTGCGGAAAATAGTTGATGGGCGAATTTCCCTCAACTCTCACACCTACAAGCTACAGAATTGAAATAGTCTGATGGAAATCCGGACTATCCCTCTTATGCGGTGAAAATGTGTCACATTAAATATTGGTTTTAGGTAACAGCAAGTGTTGTTTTACAACAAACGATACAACAACCACATGGAAATTTGTTGTTGTGAGTTATACTAGTGCCAACGTCATTTGACAGAAAAATGTAAACAAACAAACAAATTATCAACAAATTATATTTATTTTCAAAATGTAATATTTTTGAATCCTCAAAATTAAATTTAAAAACATGAATGAACATCTATCAAATTTATATTTTTATCGCTTCCTGATCTTTCCTATAATTGAGCCATTGTCACTTATATGTGTAACAATAAGAAAATGCTGGGAATTGCGAGTTATTCCGTGAATAAAGATTTGCTTCCTCAAACTTTCCCAGCAGGCAGATTTGGTAAATTGAATACGGGAGCACATTTAATAAAGAACAATTTCAAATTGTATGCGTTCCCTATTTTCCTGTTAGATGATTTTCAAAAACATAATTTGTCATATTCATATTGACACTAGTATTACGTTGAAAGAAAACGAAAAGATCTAATTTGTGTGCACCCTGTTGAAAATATACAACATTTGAACAGCAGGGCTCCTTTCACTTGTCCCATTTAGATCCATCGTTCAAAGAGAACAGATTGTACACTCGTACATTCATAGCAAACTGCCGAAATGAATTCCGCTCAACGAAGTGAACTACGGGAATGAACTGGAAATTGTTCCGATCGTTCATTTCAGTCATTACTTTGAACAACTATAATGAACGCTCCCACTGAACACTCTACACTACAATTGAAGTCGATCTATTCGCAAAATGGTTTACGTTTAATAAATAGGTGTAAATTTTAATTTTTAATGCAAAATAAGCAAAAAGTAAGTGAAAAGTGGCGATTGAAGTAAATCACAATGATTGTGGGCTGTAGTGAAATGCAAAACACAGCACAGCAACAAACGAAAAACATAATAATTTGCAACGAATTTCGAAAGCAAAGCTAATAAGTGAAAATGCGAATGTAGATACGAAAAAGGCAACACGAAGAAAAAATAAAATAAAAATTGCATATAGCCCACCAAACAATCGAGGGGGGCAAAAGCAAGCTAACAAATTTATTTCTTTTGCGAAAAAGAATAAACGGAGATTAACAAACATTGTTTTGTATGTTCTTTCAATGCATTCCAGATAAACAAAGTTTCGGCTAAAGAGAAAAAGTTACGATTTCTTTGGAATTTTGAACAGAATTTCGACAGTGGTACGTACCATCAATTGACCATTGGTCGGTCGGTCGTTGTTGTCGTCGTAATACGTAGTTACAATGGAAAAGAAAAGTAAAATGTGCAAAGTGAGGCTGAGACGCCTTCGGCCGGAATTAATGGACAAATTGAAGACAAAGCGTATGTTGTCGCGAGCCGACATGCAATTTAGTTCCTCATCATCTGAATCGGACGAAGATGACAATGCGGCCGCGGAGAAAATAAGTGTCCAATTGAAGAGTCCATTAGCCTTGAGCAGCAACAAAGACTTTGATCCGTTTGTGTTATTGACAGAAGCACAGCAAGCTCTTACTAAGAAAAATGAGAAGGAAGCCAGTGAGAAGGCGGTAGATGGCTCGAAGGAGACGGATAATCTGACAAACACTAACAACACAACAGCACCAACAACTAACCCTGAGAAATCATCAAAGAAAACAAAACATCGTAAACAACGGTCGCATTATTACCAAGTAATACCGGATGGTCAGACTAACAATAAACTTCCACTGCCCTCACAAGAAGCGTATTCGATATATTACCACAGTGATGGTGAAGGACCTTGTGGCTACAATTGCAATCACATGAGAATAGCTGATGGTGCTAAAGCCCTCTCGCCTACAGCACGGCGACGTAGTAGTACCGGAAGCAGTTCATCTCTATTATCAGATAAGTGTTCGATGCGTTTTTCGAAATTATTTGGCAGCAATTGCATATCAGTTATGGATGATGAAAATCCACCCACAGCATTGTCAAAGATATTGTCGATTAAAGAGTTCGATCCCTTGGCTCCACAACAACATGTAGCTTTGGTGATTAAATCGATAGTTTCCCTGTCAGAACTCAGCCAACGTGAGGATAATATAATCAATGTGGACATTGATAAACGTAGGATATTGGAATTTTCATCGATGAGCCAGGAAAGCAAGAAAAATTGTCGACTAAATCCATTTATGGTAAGTCCAAGGAACTTTATATTAATTCAAAGCCAAACAAAGTTGTTTGTCCTATTAGAATAAACTTTAGATTTTGGAGCCTTCGAATTTATGATTTGACATGAATCGATTGGATTGCTATCAAATTATACATATTTCGGGTTGAGGTAGGACCTTAGTTCGTGTTGCGCGGCTGTACAACACTTTATCAGTATTACCCCGATAGTTATTTTTTATGAACTCTTTACTTTAGTTTTAAGTTTTTTCATGGTTTTAGTTTGGACATGTCTGAAGTGTCCCTTTGTATAATGTATCCTCTTATTCGGCCTTAAGGCATTGTATACATATTTTTGAATACAAATTAAATTAATTAAATGGGCGTTAGAATCTTGACCAGTTAATGATTCCAAAAATGCTATGTTACACAATGCCACATAAGATATAACATTTGACTGATGAAGACCCAATTTGTCCATCCTGTACAGAGAAATGACTACAGCCGCCTCAATTTCGTACTGCGTTAGAAGCAGATGAGAAAATGGTAACTCTTGTGCATATTTAATGGAATTAAATTCACAAAAAATGCATATTTACGAATAGAATAGGTGTTGGTCTATATGTCCTCTTTTCATCACTTATCTTTCATTTGAATGTTAAACATTTGTTCTTGCTTCTACTATTAAGGGATCTGTATAGTCAGTCGCCCCGCCGTCGGAGCGCTACAAATCGTGTGTATCACATACCGGAATACTACAATTCGTAGTTTTCCGGAACATACAAAATGTTCTTAAAGGATATCACACAAACATTTTCACAGATCTAATATTTTTTGATAAAATGTATCTTTATTTTATTTCTTTTTTTTTAATAAATATAAAATATTAAGTTTTTTGTTTGTTTTGACATACCTCGACTCCCTTTTGGATAAGTTTTAATTCAATAGAACAAAATTAAGTCTATATTAATAATTCTATTACTTTGTTTCCCTAAAATCGGAAGACTGATTAAAATATATTGCATTATTAACTAATTAAGCTATTTTTTTAATTTTTGAACATTTTTTTTCAATGCATCACTATACTCTTCAAAGAGAGCTATAATTTTATTAAAAATATGTATATCATTTTAGGATGTTTCCAATATTGTCGTTACACATCCAGACGATGAATTCTTCACATTCTGTTTATGCAAGAATTGTGAAGAATATCGTGAACTTGTTATTCACATAATGGTGGAACAATTCAAGGCTCCTCATATGGTGGTTATGCTATTGGATGTTCTTATTAAGGCATACGGACCTATGTTAAAGTAAGTTAAAAACATCAGTAGAAAAAAACCAGGTCAGGCACTAAAGGTATTTGAATTTAATTTCAGGAACATTACAGCTTATAACACTTTTGAAAAATTGCTCGATCAGAACAAAGATGTCTATTGGATTACTTGTGGTGTAATCTACCACAAAAAGGGTGAACATTTGGATTTTATCTACGATGAGAACTTGTCAGACAATATGATTTTCGTTCTATTTAGTTCAATGTAAATCAAAAGGAAATCTTGTAAAAAATTACAAATACTCTAATGATGTTCTATGTGTGTGTGTTGTTGTTTTTTTTTCTAGTTTGATGTTAAACAACCCTTTGCTACTGTTACAAAATCTTGCTTTCCATATTGAATGTATTGTGAAGGCGTATGCGGAGGGATTCATGGAGATTGTTGAACCCGATCAAAGCAAAATACCTGCTGAGGAAATGATTAACTGTAAGTATATCATTGTTTTTAATTGCAGAGATATTGAGGAAGATCCAATTGATTGTGTGGTCTTTTTTCTTTCAGATATTGTAAACGGATACGATGACTTGATATGCATTTCAGAACAAGTTGCATCGTATCTATTTGCTTTTGAAAACTATTTTTTGCGAAAATTTTCATTAACTTGGAAACTTTTATGCCAACGTTTGTATCAAAAACACGTTCATGCACATCTGGCCGATACAATGTTGGCTTGTATAATAACCGTAAGTACCATGTTGAGTCGAAGAAATAAAATTGTCTAGCATTGCGTTTTCTTTTTCCAACTTCCAGTTGAAAGAGGAAGAATTGACATCACATCATACGGATCTTATCAAACGTTATATACAATTTGAGAATATTATGAATCGTGTCGATATCTTGTGGACAAACGTTTGGGTGAAATTGAACGAATTTAATTTGTCGGAAGTGGAACGCAAACGACGTAAATCGCTATTGGATGTATACCGCATTTTCGATACTGTGGTACAGGATGCCATTGCATTTTCGCTGCAGGACAGCGTTGACGATAATGATTTTTATTATTTTCGATCACTGAAGAATCGACGTTTAGCGTGGAAAAATATTATGTCTTACGCCAAAATGAAATGGCCGGACGGATTTAATCAGCCACCCAATACGTTAGTCGTAGATAATAAATGTGTAAAATGTAATGTTTCTCTAGAATATCATAAAGAGTAAGTTGAATGCATTGAGCCACCATATTTAACCGACTGACATCATTCTCAAATATCTGCCCACTCACAGGTTTTGCCAGTGCATAACTTGTTCCATTGCTGGAGGTCCTTTACCGCCAACTCGAAATGCAGATAAGTGTTCTAAATGTTTGGCGCAGGATATTGTTGTAAAGGATGAGAATTTCTATGATTCGAAAATTGTGAATGTATGTGCCAATGACGATTTTCAAAATCCGCCAAAAAATAGCATTGCAACAGCAAAAGCAAAGAACCTTGCTCTTCAGTATATTGATGAAGAATTGTATGTTGCGCTGGAGGATATGTTGGATGAAAATGGTGTACCGACAAGTCAACAAATATCTGAAATAATGACAAATGGTTACCACATTGCATGGGCTGTATTTACCCATTTGAATAGTAAGTCCAAATGCATATTTTTATTCATAAAGTCCGTACATATGTGAACTTTTGCAACTGCTTCATATTGATATATCTTTAAGTATTATTTGTTTTCAAACTAAAGTATTTAAAAATTTGTTTCTTACAGACCGTAAGCGTTTCCCTTTCACTACCATTGAGCGACAACATTTCTGCAATAACTGTAAAATGGCATCCTGTCATTTGGCACGTAAAATCTTAAACAACGAAATATCTCCGTCGCTTTCACAGGACTTAATTCATTACTTCCAACCAATGTCTATGACACGTGAAGAGCTACGCTCCATACTGCCGAATATTATGTTGTATAACCGCAAGTTGGTAGCTTCGAACAATGGCCTCGATCTTATAGATGTTCATGATTTGGTAGTGAAAATCTATTGGATTTTCATAATATCCGTTTATGCCATTTATGTCATTGACTACCATGATAATAATTGCGAAAACGAGGCCGAAATAAATATAGAAGCTCTTGAATTAAAAGACAATGATATAAATGTAAATGTGGATAAAATTGTTGGCAATAAGGATGATACAAAGTTTTTAGAATTTCTCGATAAAATTAAGAGGTATGTTTGGTTTGTATCAATTGCTTAATAAGTCTTCAACAAAAACTCTTTCACTTTTTATAGTTTATCACCATATAATAACGATGTAGAATCCAAGTAAGTATAAACAGACGTGTGTATGAATAGAGAAGTTTGTTCATTATTATTTTTTTTTCGTAGTTTCGACTCCGTCGTCAATATCGATAGCGCGGAAATTCAAAAGAAACTAAATGATATTTTAAAAATAACAGATTGCGCAGAGTAAGTATAATTCAGGCTCCTTTATTATAACTTTGTACTGAAAAATGTCATCCAAATCCAAATTAACCATTTGTTCGTTTTATGACCTCCTTTAGACCTGCTTCACAGTGCGAAAATATCTCTCAACATCTAAGTGAACCCGTTGAAGGAGAACAACAATTATCTACAGAGTTAAATACTCCGTCGACTGTCGAATCTCAGCCCAAAAAGACATGTAAGGAAAAATCCAAGAAATGTAAGATGTTCTCTTGCCCTCGATTGCTTATATTCATATGAAAATATGCTTCAATTCCTATTTTACAGGCGATCATCATTCCGATATTGGTAGCGACCACTGCAAAGAGAATCACTCGAATAAAAAACGTTTGAAGAAGGTATGCCGCATACATCGTGCCCAAATCGACAAAACAAATGAAAATAAAAATCTTACTTTTTTCAGGATTGCAATCATGCTAGAATGAATGAGACTAGGGAACGATTACGTAAAAAATTATCCCAAATAGTAAATGCACGCAAAACATCCAAGTCTTCACAGCCAGATACTACAGCTGCAGCACCAACCACTAGCGTTTCTGAACCGCCCAACCAAGTAGACAATGTGCTGAATGCAGACGAATTAAAAATTTTCCAACAGTTGCAGCAGCAGATGCCGCATTCGGCATCGTGGGATGAACCCCATTATATTACAGCTACATTCGAACAATTACATCAAGCAAAGTTGCATGATTTGTGTGAATGTTTGCAACATTTGCAAACCAATCAAAAGATTGATACTAACGGCGGCAAGGCAGTGAGTAAAAAATCTCAGCACAAACAAAATCAGTCGAAAATTTCATCACAGCAACAGCATAAGCCAACATCATTGGAGCCACCCAACAAAAAATCAAATCTCAGTAATAACTCAACACGAGACGCATCAACATCCAGTCAAAGTACAAAGAGTAAGGAACGAACTAAAGAGGCGACATCTAAATCATCAGGTCAAGAAAAAACATCCGTCGCATCACCACAATTTCCACCAACCACATCATCAAGTGCACCATCAGCGACTAAGCCATCAAGCAGCCTGGATTTTGTGAGCGAAATATGTGAAATAATTGACAATTATTCCAAAGAACAAGCCAAGAAAAAGTGGATAAAAGAAACACTGAGTTTTATAGAGGGGCCAACATCTGTTGCTGGCAAAAAGAAATCGCAGCCTCAGACCTCAAATCCTAAAAAAGCCGCCAAGAAGGCGAAGCAAAAGCAAAGAAAGGACGAAGAGAAGCGTATAGCTGAGTTGCAGGATCTAAGATGTCAGTTCCAAAACATTTACTTTAAAGAGTTTACGGAAAAGCTAAATTTAAAGTCTTTAAAGGCTAACAAGAAACGAGACAAAAAGAAAATCGGTGAATTGGAAAGTAATATCAAGAATTTGCAACGGGCTAAGGCCAAAGTGGAAACTGCCATACTCGAGCTAATTGCCACAGTCAAACAAACAAATGCCGAATTCAAATTTTCATACTTGCCTACGAAAGAGCAGCAATTGGAAAAGGTTAAAGAACTCGAAGCCATGAATTCGGATGCCAATGAAATTAATGAGCCGGTAGCGGAAAAAGGTTTAAAACTTACCGAGTTGCATCAGTCGAATACTGAAACGAATGTGCCTTTGGCGTCGACACCATTCTCAATTGCTCCTACAAACAATCTAAATATGGTACCGGAAACCTATAGTATGCCGTATGCTCATGCCAACCACTTCCCTTATAATTTAGGTTTCCCACCTACTGCTGCAGGCCCAGCCCCATTCGGTTTGATGCGTCCATCTCCTATGTGTTATGCCCCACCAGCTCCTGCATCTGGAACTCAACAGCAACAACAGTTAGGGCCAGATGTTGTCGCCACTATGTCTGCAAATAGTAGTGGTGCCAGTGATCCCTCTAAACGAATTGTCACCATACGGAGGGTCAATTTGCCAAATGTTCCAGAGCCCCAGGTAACCGTTACTGCCAAGGGCAGCAGTCCCGACAAGGACAAGCTGCTCTACACCTTTATCAATGGGCAACTTGTACAAACTTCTGCTGCAGCTCCCCCAATCGCCATACCCCAAATGCCAGTAATAAACCCAATGCAACCCCCATCGGCACCACCTCCAGTATCTGGACACATAAACAAATTACCACCACAACCAGAGCATTTATTAACTATACCACCACCTCCCCCACCAAAACTTTCAAAAAGTCAAATGAAAAAGGAACGAAGGCGTTTGGCTAAATTGCAGGCAGAAGCTGATGCAGCGGAAGAGGCAGAAAGGAAACGTTTAGAAGAGGAGCAGCAGAGATTGCGGGCCCTAGAAGAACAAAGGCAACTTGAGTTACAACAACAACTCAAGCAAAAACAATCAAAGAAAAAGAAGAAGAAACCAAATACCCAACAACAATCGCATGTTTTGCAGTCCTCCTCCAGTGTATCCTGTCCAGCGACAAAAAAGGAAAGTAAAACAAAACAAAAACAAAATAAACTAGCCAATTCCAATTCGACAACATCAGTGTCCACTAATGAAAATAATGAAACTCCTCTCCAACTACCACAGCTAATGATGCAAAAATCTTCAAAACAGAAACGTTCGGTCTCCACAACAACATCGTGCTCAGCTGCCACATCGTCATCATCTTCTTCGAACAATTCAACCAGTAGTCAGATGAATACCCGCGATAATTCTGTGAGCAGTTTCAAGCCTAGCAACACCAAGAGTTCCTCGACTAGTAAGAAGAGTGCAAAAGAAAAGGCAGGTTCTGCCAATAATAATAATAATAAAATGAAGGCGAATTTAAAGAAGAAGAAACTAATGACACCTACTTCATCTGCCGTTACGTCTGACGATGAACAAGATCAGAAACAAAGTGGCGAAAAAAAACCCGTGCAAAATTCCTCAAAGGTCCAACAGTCAACGCAGCAGAAGGGAAACAAAAATACAAAACCTAAATCGGGAAAAGCTAAGGAACCGTCTAAAACAACTAAGCCGCCCCAAACCCCGCCAAGTTCAGATTCCGAAGATGATGCTAACACTGAAGTACATACATCTACGCCACAAGAATCTTTAACGCAAAAAGTGAAAATACCCAAAAAACGACGAACAAAATTGATTGATAATGGACAATTTGATAACAATCCCTTCAAGTCATTGCACATGCAAGATTCAGAATCGGAGTGGTCCTCTTCCGACGATGACGAAGAGGAGTCGGAAGCTGAAGCAGATGAGGGTAATGAGATAGAAATCGAAACCCAAATTAAAAATTTAAGCCTTAATACCCAAAAACCCTCCACCGAGACAGTGAAGAATGTCAAACAAATGGAAAACAAACAAAAGACCCAAAACTCGAAGAAAACGTCTCGTGATGTCAATGAAACACAATTGCGTGACCCCCCAGCAATAACATCGCTCGCAACCAAAGGGGCAACTGCAAAGCAACACAATAATAAAAATGCGACCAACAAAGCCCCAAAACCACTTGGGAATGAAAACAAATATCCGTCAACAGCAACCGCATCCAAACAAAATAATATTGGACAGCCACAAATGCAGCAGTCGAATAATATACGTTCATCCAAGAGTTCCAATTCTTCAGTGAAGCAAACGGCGGCTGGAAATAGTAATCGCAAGGGAAAGGCCGACAATCGTTCCTCGATTGACGCGAACACTACAACGCAACACACATCAACTACTACTAAATCGGATTCTAATACTAATGTCAATTCCACCAAAAATCAAACCCGAAACAATGTCCGCAATGCGATTCGTAATCAAAACTCAATAGCAAACCATCCGCAGCAATCTTTCGAAGATAATCAGTACAATCAGAAAATAACGTCCGCGATCAATAGTACTGCTGGCGTTAGTGATGGCAAAAACAAACGTTCTCAGCGTAATAAAAAATTCCAACAGAAAAATCTGAAACCTAACCAGTCCCAACATCAACATTGTTGTTCCGGTATACCCAACAATATGGGATATTTCAATCCAAATGATGTCAATATTACACCTACACCGTCACTCACTACGACTAGCCATAGTCAGAATCTGAACGCTCAGAGTTGCACTTATCAGAACCTGACTGATCAAATGCAGGCAATGCGGATAAGTGGCAATGTTGGTCCACAGCAACGCATGCACAACAACAGTAATGTTAGTATTATGGATCAATTGAATCGAGGGGTTCAAGTTGAAAATCTTTCCCTACCACCGGGCATCACCCTTACTAAAGTTGACCCAATAAAAAGCGAACAGCTACGTCAGAAATCGGAGTCGATTAAGAAGTTGGCAAAACCACTACAACCAGCTCCGCCGCCCATGTCTCAAACACCACAAGCATTCCATCACGCTGGTATGGCTGGTACCACTATTATTGCACCGCCTGTTGCACCCCTGTCGAATTATTATGGTTCACATTATTCTGCTGGTGCTGCTGGTATGATACCTACAGCCGCTCTAGATCCTCAAAGTGGCATAATAATGGTTGAGGCCAATCCTCCCAAGTGTAATACAACAACTCAGGCAGCTAACATTGGCTCATGCACCAATACAAATAAGCAATCCAAAAATAAGAAACGCCGAAATAAATCGAAGGCAAACAACAACAACAACGGTGCATGTCCCCTGGCAAATTCTGGTAGTAATGCAAAAAGTCAGGAGAGCTCCACAAATAATGCTGCCGCCGGTCAACCAAAAATGATAACATTACGAAATCCCATGTTTCACGGTGGTCCAACAGGTGCCCCGGCAACTATTTTGCCACAGTCTGGATTAATGCAAGGTAACATGATCACTTTTTTATTTATAATTTTATCTATAAAAATGGGACCCTCATATTTAATTTGAAATTTCGTAAGTGTGTAACTTTAGATATAGGTACAGTGACGGCAAAATTAATAAGATTTCCGATTTCCTTTCCACTATTAAAAGAAAAAAAAATATAATAAATGAAGTGAGTTTTATGAAATGATTTTCTTAAGTTTATTTAATTTTTACCGAAAAAATAAAATAATAACATTTTTAAATACCTACGTTTAATTTTTTTGTTGAATAATAAGTCTTCATAAGAGAATTGATAGTGTTTTCTTTCAAAAGTAACTGTTATTTTGGGTATATTCACATACACAGCGCACTATGTTTTTTAATTTAAATGTTTTATTATTTTTAATACCACAAATTTACAACTTTCGCTTTCAAAAACAACTTGCAAAATGATATTTGACTTTAGAAGAATTAAAAGAACAAATAGACATTAAGAAATTAATAACGGTACAACACCAGCAGCAAAACCAGATTTCACAACACATGTGGGCCAGTCAGGGGTAAAAAATAGTTGTTATAAAAGGAAAAAAACATTTTTCGAATTCTTAGTAATTTCTTTTTATTTTCAGTTTTAATCATAGATATATGGGCTAATAAGTCTCTTCTGCAATTTTAGGTCGCCCATTGGATGCATATCCAATTGCAGCTCCTCTGCCCGTAGATCAACCCGCCGCCATAATTAAAAACGAAAACGGTATGTATACCATCCGTAATCCGGCCCTACATCAGGCTGTAACAAATGGCTTAGTACTGGGCGGTTATAGACAATTTGGCAATGTTAATTTCTATACACCACAAGAGGCTGCAGCGGAAGCAGCCAGAGCAACATTACAACAACAACATCAACATCAAAACAACGAGAACGCCAAAAGTGCAACAACAATATCCGGAAATATGAGCACTTCTTCGTTTTCGTATTTTTCCAATGATAATGTCGCTACGAATACAACTCACAACAATATAAGTATTAGTTGTACCAGCGTTGGTAACGGCCGAAATGTTAGTCCCCAAAGGACAGGAGGCGGTGGATTGACCGGAGATGCGGCCGTTATTCAACGACCAACACCAGCACAAAAATGTATATCAGCCATTGGTAGCGAAATCAAAAATGCTCAACAGCAAAAACAAAAATCAAAAGAGCAACACTGGTCGCATTTCGGTACAGATTCAATGCCGATTACAAAACCCGATAATGGTAAAATAATGTGTAATTGTTGTTCTAACTAAATGTTTATTTTATGTTTATTTTTGTTTTGGCAGTAGCTTGTAGTTCTTCGTTCGTTTTGGGAGCTGTTGCTGATCTCTGCAAGAAAAGTATCAGCAATCCAAATATTATAATGGTTTTGATGTATTCACTGCCGGTAGCAGTGGCGGAAGCAGCTCTTCAGCAACAACAGCTGCACACATCCATCATAGCTGTGGAGACGATTCCCCACCTCCATCAATTACGGGATATAATTCTTATATTGAAGGTATTCCTAATACCGGTGTTATACGTTACGACGATGCTTCCTTTTTAAAGAACTTGATTCCGGGACAAAATCTTAATACAGAGGTGAGTGTTCTAAATGGCATCTGCCTTATAAGTTCATCAGCTTATTCCATACATAAAAGTCATATTGCCGTAGAACGATACGTATTCGGAATATGCCAGTTATATTGTTTGGATTTGTTAGATCTCTAACTAATAGACTGTTATAGCCAACAACATTGCGTTATTAATAATTACTATTGTTTTTTTTTTCAAAGACTTGTTACCAGGTTTACTAGATCTAATTTTCACTAATTGTTCATATTTCATAAAAGATGATTTTTGTATTCGTTCTACATTAACATTTATTGCACAACAGAATTTATAGAAGTGCTTGAAAAAATCTAAACTTCTATTATGTTCGCAATACATTGACTGCTATACTCAAAAATTAATTCAAATTATAATGAATGAAAAATTTATACTTATACTTTGAGGTTCTTCATGTTCGGCTGCTTTTTTAATGAGTTATGATGGTAATCACTCTGGGCTATGGATTCCATTTTGGAACTATAATATATATGGACAATATTGCCAATTTTTTAACATAGCTGAAGCCGATCGTTTATAACTCCGGAATAATTAAAGTACATAAGAAAAATTGTATAGTTTTGGAAGTATTGATCCAAAGTTTATTTACGTGGATGCGTGTCTACTTTAATGTAAAAAATGGTTAAAAGCAGGGTGAGGCAACCCAGGGTTTTAATGTTTCATCCCGATTTGTGGCTTTGCCATTAATTGCACGGCATACGTGCCATAATAAAAGCCTACAAACTAAGGATTAAGTTCTTAGTTTATCGTTTTTCGAAAATTTATCTGCCTTTAAATGATACTGAACTCTTGAAGCTCGATTTTTAATGTTTTTGAATTTTTCTTTTAGTTTCAAGGAGCAATCACGAATTTCCAAAAAATAATTTTAGGATTGTTCTACTCGCGAATTTGCGTAATATATATTGCTATATATTTTTTGTATGTTGTTGTAGTAGCCCTATTGCTTTTACACAATGGGCTGAGGTGACAGATGCTGGCCGAGTAAGACTCGGGTCGTTTCGGATCGTATACCACTCTGTCGTGGACACGATTTTGTCTATTTAGTATGTACGTTTTCAGTGTATTTAGTATGTACGTTTTCAGTGTAATACTCATCCGAAAGTGGAAATTTTGTACAATCAAATTTCATTTGATTCATATGGGACCCGTGATCAGTAAGCTTTTTTCCGATTCAGTAAACGGTCTGATACGGATTTTGAACTTTTCCAAAAACAGAACTTTAAAAATTCGGCCGAAAGAGAGATGTACCAACTTATCTCAAAAAATGGACCGCATTGAAATAGGTAAAGATCAGGTTCGAAATATAGATCCGCAGAATGTTAGAGTTCGATGATGGTTGTGCTCCGTTCACTGGTTTACATATGTAGTCATTTGAAAGGCCCGCTGATGCATGATGCATGTTAATACATGTTGTTGAAGGAATTCACTGTAGATTGTTGTAGGCCAATATGCCTGAGCCAGAGAGGACCCTCTGGCTTTCCTATTAATTGCAAAACTTCGATTATCAAGCTCAAATCAAAAGAGACAATAACTCTACCAGACAATAGCTCTTATTTGACATGCCGCAAAGTTAAACTTCAATTTTAAGAATATAATGCAGTTCAACAATACAATTATTAAATTTTAGTTTCAATTTTAGGTATCAATTCATAATGTTAGCGACTCGAATTTCGCTCGCAATGCCAATTCTCCACAAGCACATCGCGTGGAAATTACACCAGTTTATGGTGGCAATAGACCAGCATCATCTAACAGCCTATTTGAGCCAAATACTGTGCAAAATAATCCATCGAATTTTCGAGGAAACTATCGTGATCACTACAATGGTAAGTATTGATACAATTCAGCAGTTTTGTAGTTGACAATCAGCCATCGTTATTCTGCATTCTTCAGATTCCAATATATTCTCTAATAACAATATGCATATGAACCTTGGCGAATTGGACCCGGCAATGAACTATGATTTTGAATCGACACAACACCCACAGCCAACAACATCTGTTGCAAATGTAACATCAAGTGATAACCATAACTCAATTTTAGACTTTAACAACATATTAAATAATAATAAGAATGGAACCACTGGCTCAGCCAGTCATCGTACATCTCCCTATATGGACGAACATACCCTAGAAGGTTTTGTACAAAACATAAATTCCATGCGCATCTCTTCAAACACAACAGTAGGAGCTGCCCCGACAGCGGCTGCGGACGAGCAAAGCTCCCAAATGAATGGCAATAGTAGTGGCAGTGGCATTGGGCATCATACAGTCACCACCAGTGCCAATACCAATGGTTGGTGGTAGACACAAACTCATGAACAGAACAAACCACATTCATCCAGTTGAATGTAGATAGTCTCACACAAAATAAAGTAAAACTATTTAAAATAAAACTATTCAAAGAATAGATTCTTCCCATTAATCATTACTCCTAATATGGAACATACTTATTATTTGCAATATATGTATTTCTTTCGTCAGTATAACAATAGATCGAAATGTTTGAAAATAGGGAACATGGACATAGGTCATATGTTTTTGCGTTTACGTGAAGACCAACTAGTAAACAACACCATGTCGGTGAGTTGAACTATACAGTAATTTAATTTACAATTAAGTGGATTAGAGAAGCTTGTCGTTCATTTTACATTATTTTAAAAAAAATCTTACAGATATACACGTAACACGTACATACTTATATTAATCGTATCCAGCAGTATTTTGCAATTTATGAAAATAAAAATAAAAAAGAAAACTTAAATCGTCTATTTAATCATTTTTCATTAAATAACAATACACAAACAAAATAAAACTCGAAAATGAATCCAGAATTAAGAGAGACGTAAATGTATATGCGTACGGTTAAATGCGAAATAAAATAATTATCAAAACAAACAAGGATTTGAATCAAATATCTTTTCTTTCAAAGGATGGAAATTTCAAATTAACAGATGGTAAGTAAATAAAAAACCAAAAATGATAATAATAATGCTGGTTATAATCTACCAATATAATCCACAATACTGTGAATGGATTTGATGATCTCCACAATTTTAAGACCTTGCAGTTAAACTGTAATGGTCTTAGAAACAAAATTGTGGAGAACACCAATTTCATGCAATATCATAATAGCTGTCATCCAGGAGACAAAACTTACGGGCGAGGTCAGACTTAGTTCTCATGGAAATTATATCATAATAGACAAGATAGTCAGAGGAGCCATGGCTTTCATTATAAATCGTAATGTCTGCTTCCGCCTCATGACCCTTCCACTCAATCTTAATGACGATTACCTATTCAAACAGGAGGCAATAAAGAGATCTTCGATGTAAACATTCCGCCAGTAAACAGTATCGGTTGGTAGGTGATAGTAGAATGGTCATTAGCGACTTTTATGCACATCAGATCACATCCCCATAGTGATCTCTGTGGAGAAACCTAGCGACTTTATGGAGCCGTATACGCGCACATTTGTGAATTACAGCAAAACCAACTGGCATGGTTTCACAAATGATGTTGACAATGCAATCCAAACCTTTACGGATGACCCAAAGATTGCTACCCTGACGGAAGAAGTTAACTTTCTTATCAACCAGCACCGTTGTGTAAAATGGGTAGAACACTTAAATAACTGCAAAGCTGGGGCTGATGCTGAGAGTCGACACCGTTCGGAATTATGGACTTACGATCGAAATTTCGTACTTTTGGTATTCTGACAGAGGATATCGCTTAAAGTGTATCGGAATTTCGTATGCTATTAACGCTTAACTGTCACACGCAAGCCTTCGCTTTTTTGCATAGCATATGAGTTATCGCAAACAATTTAGCGCTATTTTCCCACTTATATTGCCACCACTATCGCAGACAGAAAATAGGAAATGTAAGTGAACTTTTGAAGTATTCTACTAATTGCATTTCGACTTACACCAATAATAAAATCATTTCCAACATTGCGTTGGAAGCCCCCAGATGCCAGAAGGGACAAAGCTGCTGCCAGTTGTATTTTTGGTGGTATACTGTTGAAATTGCTCCGTTGGATTTAATTTCTTTAATAACATATCTGAAGCAGGGACCGAAAATAACAGTTATTTTTTAAAATGCGAACAAAAAAATCTTCATGTTAGAGACATGGGGCACCAATAGTGTCATATACCAATAGATTCGTACTGAGGAGCCCATTAAGGATATTGAGTGATCTTGAGAAAACACTCTCAGTTCCCATGTTAAGGATTATTTTTTAACGGAAAAAATAAACGTTGATTTTTAACTGTTAAAAATGATTTTTATTTTTTCCGTCAAAAATAAAAGTCTTTTTGCGATTTTTATTTTTTCCGTTAAAAATAAAAGTCTTTTTGGGACTTTTATTTTTTCCGTCAAAAATAACAGTCTTTTTGGGACTTTTATTTTTTCCGTCAAAAATAAAAGTCTTTTGGGGATTTTTATTTTTTCCGTCAGAAAATAAAAGTCTTTTTGGGATTTTTATTTTTTCCGTCAGGAAATAAAACCCTTTTTATGTAAAGAAGTTTATACAACTTGTAATCAGTTATAAAATTACAATTTATAAATCTCTGTCCTTATTACAATAAGTGTACACATAAGTAATCAAGATCAAAGGTAAAAAATATTTGTTATAAATTTTTAAAAAATAGTCTAGTGTACCAAATCATGAATATAAATTAAAGAATCATTCCCCTGACTATTAGGTCAAAGGTTATATAACTGGTACCAAACTCTATATATTTATTTACGTAAAAAGACTTTTATTTTCTGACGGAAAAAATAAAAATCACAAAAAGACTTTTATTATTGACGGAAAAAATAAAAGTCCCAAAAAGACTTTTATTTTTGACGGAAAAAATAAAAGTCCCAAAAAGACTGTTATTTTTGACGGAAAAAATAAAAGTCCCAAAAAGACTTTTATTTTTGACGAAAAAAATAAAAATCCCAAAAAGACTTTTATTTTTGATGGAAAAAATAAAAATCATTTTTAACAGTTAAAAATCAACGTTTATTTTTTCCGTTAAAAAATAAATAATTAAAGTGAATTTTGTTGCGTGGGACTGACTGCATCACAAATTTTCTTTTAATTAAGTTAAAATAAAAAAAAAAATTAAATAAAAAGGAAAAATTGTCCGCGACCTCCCGACCACAGCAACCGGCACTTTAGAAATGAAGCGGAAATGCAGTGGTACCAAAAATTGCCGCTACTGTCAGAGTTGCATTAACACCGATTAGTATCGATGTTTATTAATCGGATATGCAACTCTGCGATAATTATAGGGGTCGCTAGGTCGTAGATAGGAAAAAATGATAAACAGCAGGGAAAAAAGAAAAGACCGAAAAGAGGGAAAATTCGGCGTCGTCCCCTGCAGTATAAAAGGGCCCCAAAGGAAAAAATGCGCTCTCATTTGAATAGTGGTGCGGTACGATAGTTTTTCGGAAAATAAAACAAAATCAAATATTAGTTTTTTAAAAGGCCTAAATTTGCCTTAATTGATTTTTATTTATGTTGTGGGCGTTAAAACAGATTGTAAGTGTAAAGTCATTGTGTAGTGTGTGATTGTGTCGACTTATGTTGTTTTGTGCGTTTTTTTTTTGTTTGCAGTGTACCACCAATTAGCCTAAAATCTGAGGCTTCAACTGACCTCCCCAACAAATATAAAACGGAGAGGTCAGTTTTTATTTTGATCGGCCACAAAAAAAAACCCGCTACCGCAACAGCCACCAACTTATTCCAGGCCACAATCGCTGCCATTGCATCGGCCGCACCAATAATCACCGCAAAACAGCCACCAAATTGGCCCCAGCCACAATAGGCACGGCAACAACAGCAAGCGCCAAACTACCGGGTTCTGCCTAATCCCGAGGAAGACGTCGGCTGTAGGTGTGCTGAAAAGGAATAAAAACAGAAAGGTTACCAATTATTATTATTTTGGATTAATCCAGGTAACGAAAATATTACTTACCAAGTCCATATGTAAAACTGGCAGCACCGCCATAAAAATCAAAGCAACCAAAAATCTGAAAAGAAAGTAAAGAAAAAAATATATTATTTACCAAACAAAATTATAAAAAAAGGCATAACCAAAATTAAAGAAAAATGAAGAATATGAAAATTCTGAAAATCAATTAAAATTAAAAATATTAAAAAAAAAATACTATATACTATTTAAACTCTTAGGTTAAATCTAGGTTAAGTTGTGTTGTCCATAAGTGTTTATTAAATAATGATTCTAAATATCTATATGTAAGAAGCATTAACTAGGTTTTTTTTCGTAAGATATAGTGATTATAGGGTTGCCCCAATTTATGGAGGTTGTTTTATTCTTAGTGTGGACGAATTAATATGTCCAATAAAAACCTACTAAGCGAGCTCATTTAGGAAGGTATAACAATTTTAATATTTGGGAGAAAAGCCTTTATTGGCAGTGCTTGATAACCACGTAAAGAAAGGGTAAAAATCCAATATTTAATGAATCACAAAATTTATAGAGAATAGTTAATGTTTCATTCTTATCGTGTTTTATCTATTAAGGAAATTATGTCAATAAACTGTTTTTGATTTGTTTGTTAAAATAATATGATGTTCTGATTGTTTTTGTGAGAGAGGAGAGTTAGGATATTGTAATGAGGTGAGTGTATGTGGAATTCGGGGCCCTTTAAATGTTTATGAGTTAATAGGATCTAAGGGTCAAGGTAGGGTGGGCAAGTGTGGGAGTAAAACCACCAATCTCCCTTGTTTCCGGTGTACCAGGTGTTTGTGTTGTGTAGTATTTGTCTTCATGTTTGTTGAAACAAAAATTTAATTGTTCGTCCTCTAGGACTATTGGTGTCTGGGATGGAACCGCCCTGATTATTGGCTCCTGAGCTAGCGGCCACAGTAACACCATAGTGCCGAAGTAGGTGGCACGTAACAAATCGCATTTTCTTCCAATGACTATCTGATGTTGCAAACACAGCTTTAATTATTTTAAATTTGTGATAAATGTGCAATATTAGATTAGGTTTCTTAGAAAATTAGGATTTTCGTTCCATACTCAAGGGTCAGCTGCAATAGTCTTGTTCGTTCAGTGTAACAATGAATGTATTGTGTATTATGACCTGTGTTTTTTTTGTGTTTCAGTTTTTATTTATTTTTTTTATTTATTTATTTTAGTATAAGCCATAGACGTAGGGTTAGCATAGTGAAAAGTGCAATAGCTATTGAGAAGAAGTAATCTCAATGTGCATTGTGCGAAGTACTCATACACGAGATCTTTTTCATTAAAATTTTTATTGAAAACTGCCGTGTTGTTACCCTCAAGTATATGTGTTGTCATTTTTTTTATATAAATTTTTTGGCTAAGCCATCAATTGGAAGTAACGTAGGGGATATGTGCAATAGCGTTTGTGAT